>NC_041399.2:97237469-97277469 GCF_900747795.2 Erpetoichthys calabaricus
TTCAGCAGTCCGGTTGTAATATGACCAAGCTGTGCAAGCACACTCTTGAGAATGCAACGTATAGTTGTACAGGAGAAAAGCAATCTTGCCTCAAATCAATGGCAACCTTTTGTAGGTCTATGAACTTAATTTAAACTTTAGGTTTACACGGTGCTTTCTTTCCGAAGTACCTGCACTCATGAATATGTCTGTATGTGTCAGTCGCTCAAATCCCCGCGGTTCGGACCGGCGAAGTTCTGCTTTTAAATTTTTATTAAGAAGAAAAGAAAACCTTTTAAAATTGAGGTAAAATATACATATAACAGTTTGTTAAGGATCTGGTTTTTTTGTGAAGCTGCCTTCACTCGAGTGATCACTTAAGAGCTTTAAGCCTGAGAAATCACCCCGTAAATGCACACGTTTAATTGCACATCTATCTATCTATCTATCTATATATATATAAATCTCTATCTATCTATCTATCTATCTATATATATATATATATAATCTCTATCTAACTATCTATCTATCTATCTATCTATCTATATATATATAAATCTCTATCTATCTATCTATCTATCTATCTATATATATATATATATATATATATATATATATATATATAATCTCTATCTAACTATCTATCTATCTATATATATACATCCCCGCGCTTTGCAGCGGCGAAGTACTGCTTTTAAATTTTTATTAAGAAGAAAACCTTTTTAAATTGAGTGAAAATATACTAATAACAATTTGTTAAGGATCTGTTTTTTTGTGAAACTGACTTCACACAGCCTCTCCGCTGTTTTATAAACGAACGTCATATAAGGTCTTCCTTTTTCGTTGCTTTGCCAACGGTAGCAGCCTTTTTATTTAATCCTGTTTTTACGATTGTTCTGTTTGTATATCACGTTGTCAGTTCAGCAGTCCGGTTGTAATATGACCAAGCTGTGCAAGCACACTCTTGAGAATGCAACGTATAGTTGTACAGGAGAAAAGCAATCTTGCCTCAAATCAATGGCAACCTTTTGTAGGTCTATGAACTTAATTTAAACTTTAGGTTTACACGGTGCTTTCTTTCCGAAGTACCTGCACTCATGAATATGTCTGTATGCGTCAGTCGCTCAAATCCCCGCGGTTCGCACCGGCGAAGTTCTGCTTTTAAATTTTTATTAAGAAGAAAAGAAAACCTTTTAAAATTGAGGTAAAATATACCAATAACAGTTTGTTAAGGATCTGTTTTTTTTGTGAAGCTGCCTTCACTCGACTGATCACTTCGAGCTTTAAGCCTGAGAAATCACCCCGTAAATGCACACGTTTAATTGCACATCTGTTAATATGTATGCTTACAAAGTATTAAAAGACACTCAACAATTACACAGTATTAAAAGACACTCAACAATTAATGTCATTTACCTTCGTTCCCGCGTTTGACTCGTGCTGTAAATCTCTTCCTTGTTTTCACTTCACGTGATTACGTAGGAGGCGTAGTACGTGATGACGCGATACGTGACTCCGCCTCCTCCATTAGAGTATATGGACAAAAAACAGGTTCCAGTTATGACCATTACGCGTAGAATTTCGAAATGAAACCTGCCTAACTTTTGTAAGTAAGCTGTAAGGAATGAGCCTGCCAAATTTCAGCCTTCTACCTACACAGGAAGTTGGAGAATTAGTGATGAGTCAGTCAGTCAGTCAGTCAGTTAGTGAGGGCTTTGCCTTTTATTAGTATAGATTGGCGATAACTTGCATTTATATGGGCACAAAGCAGGGAATATAAAGAAGTACTACAGGATTTTATTTCTATTGCGGACCAAGCCTGTGTATGTTTATCTATTTGTGTCCAGGTTTTTATAGCTTGTATGTTTGCTGCCCAGTAATAAAACTGAAAGCTAGGTAGAGCCATGTCACCTTCTGCCTTAGGTCTTTGTAAGGTGGCTCTTTGGGTACGTAGATGTTTTAAGTTCCAAATAAATGAGGTTATGGTTGAATCTAATTGCTTAAAAATAATTTATTGATGTATATTGGAATGTTTTGAAATAAAAAGAGAAGCTTAGGAAGGATATTCATCTTAATAATGTTAATTCTTCCAGCTAGAGTGAGATGGAGGGTTGACCATCTATGCAAGTCTTGCTTAATTTTTTGAATATGGCGAAATTTTGTTGATAAAGAGCTTTATGTTTGGTTGTGATATTTACCCCTAGGTATTTAAACTGATCTGCAATTAAAAAAGGGAAGGTATCCAATCTAATATTGTATGCTTGAGAATTCACTGGAAATAGCACACTTTTATTCAAATTAATTCTGAAACCAGAAATCTTTTGAAATTCTGTAAGTGCTGTTAGGACCGCAGGCACAGTATTTTGTGGGTCTGATATATACAGTACCATATCATCTGCATATAGAGAAATTTTCTGTTCAAGTCCTTCTCTGATAATCCCCTTTATCTGATAAGCATTTCGACAGTGAACTGTCAGTGGCTCAATGGTGATTGCAAAAAGTAGTGGTGATAAGGGGCATCCTTATCTGGTACCACATTCTAGTTTAAAGTAGTCTAAATTAATTTTGTTAATATAAACTGAAACTTTTGGATTGGTATACAGTAGTTTGATCCATGCACAAATGTTCGGGTCAAACCCAAATTTCTCTAATGTAGTGAAAAGGTAGATCCATTCAATCATATCAAATGCTTTTTCTGCATCCAACAATAATAATATATCTGGGGTGTTTGACTTTGCAGGTGAATATATTACATTAAACAGGCGTTCAAGATTGGAAGCTAAGTGGTGGCCTTTAATAAATCCAGTTTGATCTGGTGATATTACTGAAGGCAGCACTTTCTCCATCCTTCTAGCTAGGACTTTGGAGAAATCTTAACATCATTATTCAGAAGTGAAATTGGTCTGTATGATACACATTGAAATAAGTCCTTATTTTGTTTAGGAAAGACATGATTAATGTTTGGTGAAAAGTTTGAGGTAGAATTTGATTGTTTCTAGCTTCTGTAAATGTTGCTAATAAGAGGGGAGCTAGCCAAGTGGAGAATTTTTTATAAAATTCGACAGGGTAGCCATCAGGGCCTGCTGCTTTCCCACTGTTTGTCTTCTGTTTTGCGGAGGGAGGAAGAGAGACGGCATGAGATAACAGGGGCCACCTGCTGGTTCGGGGATGTTATTACCCTCACCAGAGCTCTTCGGCTGAATTCAATGCGCATGCATGTGCAAAGGTATTAAATGCAATGTACAGTAATCACATCATCAAAGTGGTTTTAGTTGTTCATCCTTTGTGCCACTTGAAAAAATTAAAAAATGTTTTAGAATTTTCTGCTCTGAGCTCTGATAACTGTTGTACAGTCAGAGCATTGAGAACAGTTTGGTACAGGTTGTGTTGTGGACGCTTATAGGGTAGATCTGTACAACTGAGTTTAAGCCTGAACCTAACCATTTATGTTTACATTTTAATGAACCTTTACATTTTTGATCACCGTTTTAATCAATTTGAGTAGAAGAGCCTTACATGGCGTCCAGTTTTCAAATATACTTTATAAAATTTCTATTTCTTACTCATGAGTGAAGTAATAAGCTGTGGAGGCGGGTGATGTTTAGTTTTCCAGGTTAAATGTTTTTGTTGATGGAAGAATTATCTTGTGTAGAAATTCAATTCAGCTTATTTTTGCATAGTGCTCTTCACTGAGCGTAGAAACAGAGCACTGTGACAAATTGTCAGGCACAATACAAGTATAGATTATTTTAATTATTAAATACAGAATTAGAACATATAAAGATACAGATTTGTTAAAACACACAGACAACAAAGTAGAAACTGATTAACATAAATGGAAACCAACAATATCTTCCATTAATTAATTGTTGAACTATAGCAAACTGACAGTGAAGGAGAGGAAAATTTCAAAAGATAATGCCAAAAACAAAGTCGGACACAATCACAGTCCTGGAGATCTCCAAACCCCTACCTTCTGGGCATTCTATAGCAGAGTCTGTGCTGGTATGATGAGAGAATCTTTCCATCTGATGATTCCAAATCTCCTTTATCTAAGATGACTTTTCCATAGGCAGGAGAACAGCATAGCAGTAGAGCAGTGGCACCAAGTGAAATATGCTTAAATATGTTGGAAGGAAAATTCATCAAGCTTAAGTTTATTGTCACGTGTACACAGAGCAATGAAGTTCTTACCAACAGACTGGTAACAGTAATTTAATATAATAACCAATACAATATAATAACCAATACAACATCTTTAAGGAAACACACATGAAATATATTCAACATCGTAAAGGAAACACAGATCACATATACTCATGTAGTTGATAGAATGAAAGGCTGCTGAATAACCTTGTGGTGTCATGCGTGCATGTCAGAGGATCTCCTCATGGGCTTGATCAAGGTCTGTAATAACCGTCAAGGGTGAGAGGGGGCAATGTCATCAACATTCTCTTCTCCTTCTCTCCCTACAGCACCAAGAAACCACCCAGTGTGGGCATTTACAAACAGACCCTGGACCTGTGGCTAAAGCCGAACTTTTTGTTTAGTTAAAAGCCTGGGGGCAAGGAGGTTAGAAGCCAAGAGGCATTTTTTTATTTTTGTTGAAACCTCTGGGTCTTCCCTGCATGAAATTTGAATGTTCTCCCCCATGTCTGCGTGGGTTTTCTCCAGGTGTTCCAGTTTCCTCCCACAGACCAAGCACATGCAGGTTAGGTAAATTGGTGATCTTAAATTGACCATAGTGTGTGGTTGGGGTGTGTGTATGTGTGTTCGCCCTGTGATGGATTGGTGTTAAGTCCAGGGTTTGTTCATTCATTGTGCCCTATCTTCAGGACTAAGCCGTTTAGAAAATGACTAACTGACTTTCAATTAAATTAAATGTGATGACCCGATTAGCATCCCAACTTTTATTTTTAAGATCAGCCATTCCTGCACCCGGCCACAGTGCAACATCCAGATTGTAATTCTGCTTCAAAATATATACATACTTTGAGTAAGTCAAGTGTGATAGTGAAAAACAATTTAGATCAGTTAACATCATGAATAAGTCAAGTGTGATCATGAAAAACAATTTAGATCATCCATCCATCCATTATCCAACCCACTATATCCAAACTACAGGGTCACGGGGGTCTGCTGGAGCCAATCCCAGCCAACACAGGACGCAAGGCAGGGAACAAACCCCGGGCAGGGTGCCAGCCCACCACAACATAGAAACTCTCCCTGGTTTAATGAAAACACTTAAAATTAAAGTGGTGAAAACTGGAGAGCAACAAAGTTGCAGGTCTTTCAAATTGCATGGACAACAAGCTCTCTTTAAAGCTCGCTCTGACTACTATTCCAAAATATTAGATATCAACAATAATAAAATCATAATGTACTGTTTAGAACAGTGGCTAATTTACCAAATGCTAATTTAGAACTACAGTGCAAAATACCAACAGATATTAGCAGTTCAGATTTTTGGAACTACTTTAATGAGAAAATTGAAAATGTAACACCCCAGATCTCAGCATCACATGGCAAACGGCATATTAGCTTGACAGACCCAGTCTCACCTTGTGTTCAACACTTTAGAAATGTTAATCCTGTAACAGAACAGGAAATCTTAGCTTTAATTTCTAAAATGAAACCTACTACTTGGTCCCTAGATCCAGTGTCAACAAAACTAGTAAAAAGTGCAGTGAATGTTCTTGTAGCACCTCTCCTTAGCATTATCAATAAATCACTATTTCATGGCACAGTACCTGATACACTAAATGTGTCAGTCATCAAACCATTACTTAAAAAGTCAGATCTAGTCCTACATATACTTAATAATTATAGACACATATCATATTTACCCTTTCTTTTTAAAACACTTGAAAAAGTAGTCGCTGGTCAGTTTCTGTCACATCTTACATATCACAGTTTATTTGAGAAATTCCAGTCTGGCTTCCACACCAGTCATAGTGCAGAAACGGCTCTAACGTGTACTGTAAACAACATTCTTGTATCCTCTGATGAAGGAAAATCCACTGCAATTATGTTGTTAGACTTAAGCACAACCTTTGACACCATTGACCATTCTGTTTTAAAAACTACACAGGCTGGACAGTAACATAGGGCTTACAGCCAATGTCCTTGCATGGTTTAGTTCTTATATATCAAATCGATTCCAGAACGTACAGAAATGTGCTGATAGTACTTCATTATTATACACAGAAGTGAGGTATGGTGTATCGTAAGGCTCAGTACTTGGACCTTTACTATTTTTACTTTACATGCTTCCACTGGAATCTATAATTAGAAAGCTTAAAGTTAATTTTCACTCATATGCAGATGACACCCAATTATACCTTTCTTATGACGTTTCTCTGGTATTGTCCTTAATTAGATGTGTTAGTGAATTAAAGGAGTAGATGGATGAGAGCTTCTTGTCTTTAAACACAGATAAAACAGAAATGTTAATTACTGGAGGAAAATATGCTGATTACAACAATATTTTGTCATTATTTAACTTGGTTGGAGTCACTATTAGTTTTACTGAATCAGGTAACAATGTAGGTGTTATCTTTGACTTTAGCATATCATTTAAAGCGCACATTACAAAATTGTCTCAGTTTTTAAATCCCAGCTTGAAGATTCACTACTTCAATTTACATACCCTGACCTATCGCTGCTGATTAACTGTGCATACAGCATCTCTGTTGTTAGTCATTAGTACAATAACATAAGAAATATGAAATTTCTAATATGTTACTAACACTCACCTACTTTGTTTCTCTTCTCTGTACTTACATGTGGCACTTGGTGCCACTGCTTTACTACCAAGTTGTTTGCCTGCCTATGGAAAAGTCATCTCTGACATTGGAGCAGTGGAATCAACAGGTAGATGGGTTCTTTTATCAGATTAACTGGCTCAGCACTGACTCAGTTGTGGAATGGCCAGTAGTGGGTTGGCAGCTAATTGGCCAAGATCTTCAAGACGCTGAACAAATCTGAATCCTCATATATGATATAATCTACTCTTGCATTTTGCTTTGGAGCTTGTACTATTACTATTGTAATAGTGTATTGTATTTCTGGTGTGGCAATAATAGATTGGCCATCTAGATCAGTGAAGAAGATTGTTTGTGTTCTGTTTTGTGTATTTGTGTTTTTTGTAAAAGCAATTTAGATTACTTTTGTAGTAGTTCCTGATACCTGAGCAGTCACCTTCCAGATTATTTTAACTTCAAAGTTTGGATTGATGTGAAAACTTGAAGGGAAAAGAAGCTGCTTTCCATTATAAAATACATTCACATAAATCTACATTATTACTTGTGACATTTTTCAGTTAGTGGCCTATTCATTTGGGTTTTCTGTGTAGTTCTTTCATCAAGTTATCTTTCATATTTTTACAGTGTGTTCAAATTGTCAAATTATAAATTAAATTATGACTGGTGGTGTATTCCCTTAAGACTAAAGCCTTACTGTTTAGTCTTTGTTGAACAATTCCTTGCTACTCAGATCTTTCAAACTACTACATTTCTGATTTACGCTTATCTCTTGACAGATTATTATCATATGCATAACAAAGATAAAAAATAAAGATGCACAAATAAACTGCTGTTTGTTGTGTTCTTATATCTTTGTTTTGATTACTAATTGTCAAAAGTGAATGGCTTAGAAAAATGCTCTGCGACTTCATCTGATGCATGGATTACTGCAGAAGGCAATGGCTTCTTTATTTTCTGAGTCTCATTTTGTGACGGTGCAGGTTGATCACTTCTATTTGGGAGCCTCTGGAACCATCCTCTGTCGATAACATAATCAAGAATGAGCCGGGCAAATAAGGACACTCATATAGAAAGAGGTAGGTCTAATGGTGCTCAGTGCTTTTATTTAAAAAATGTTGAACAAACAGTGTTTAAATAGTGCAGTGCTCTCTTTAAAATTAAATAATCCATTAAAATAGTGATGGTCCTTGAGTTAAGATTCAGAATTAAAACGAAAGTAAGCCGACAGTCATTGGGTCCATAATGTTCATAGGAGCCCAACACAACTCCATCTTCATTTCCCTGGCTCACCCATTGCTCATGCAGCTGCTGGATACACCAACAGCTGCGGCCCTCACTACCCAACTCCCGTCTTAGCTGCCTCAAGAGACATCAGCCAGACCGCTCAGAATTGGTTTTCCTCCCATCATCCTTCTCGCTCTCATGCTGTGCCTTGAATTCCCAGGGAGGACTCCACCACAATTGCACTCACTCTTCTACAAATATTCAGCGGTGATGATCCGCCCCTAGAGCACCGATCCTTCAGTCTTTCACGTGGCCAACAACCGCGCTGCCTCTTGCACACTGACTAGCTGGCTTGCTCATAGTGCCTTTTCACGCAATGCTGTTGTAACAGCTCTCAGTTTCCGCTCTCTCTGTCCTTTTCCTCTATCCTATGCAGGCTCCTCTGGCTCTTCTAATGGGGCGCAGGTGTGAGATGGCGATTCCTCCGTGGCAATAATGAGGCACCTGACTGACACTTGCACTTGCCCGTGCATACTCAATCAGCCTGGCTCCTACATTATCCCAGAATAGAGCACAATCACGCAAACCCAGCCCTCGTGACACATCGCAGGCCACAATTATTTATTTAAAATCTGCCCAAAGCCACGGACCATCTTTCACACATTTCTGCAGTTTGGAGATTTTGTGGACACATTTTATGTAATGTAGTATGAGAATATACACATTTTCCTTATTACTCTCTTTAAAATAAGGGACTAAATATTTTGTAATACAGTATACAGTAATCAGATGAAGGGGAAGTTAGTTATCTTTAGAAGGTGATGATTAAACTGTTAAGACTACAAATCCATACGTGTAGTCATCTAACACACGTCCAAGTGAACAGTAGTGAAAAAATATTCAGTTTAATACTCAGTAAAATGATAATAGCACCGTTGGGGGATACATAAAAAAATATAGTACAGCATCCCCACACACACAAAAGTAATACTGTTAGGTTGCAAAAAATATCTTTGTACACTTATGTATATTACTGCAGATGAAAAAAGTTAGTTGACCAATTTCTACTTCCCATAAATTAGAAAGATTTACTGTTCTACACTGCTATGTCCCTTTCACTTTTTTCTCTTTTTTGGCCAAACACTTTTCATGGAGGCTTTTAGTACATTTAGGTTGCATAAAGGACTGCTTGAACATTCATCACCACTGATCAAAGCTGACATTCAAGATGCCCTTCAGGTGCTTGAGACACAAATTTGCTACAAGTGGTGCTTTCAAGCTGTCTCGTGTGTTTTCAGGACTGCCACTGAGCATCAATAATACTAGTTTCATTTTTAATTTATCTCTGTCACAATATTTATAGAGTAATTTCCAGAATTGTGCTTTATTTCAGAGAAATAACTGCTGTCATACACAGCATAAATAGTCCACAATAGATACAATATGATTTTATTAACAATTTGGAGGTGATAAATTATAAAGCTGAAAATTCATGGAAATCAATAACTCAGGCTAGCTTTAGACTAAGTGATTGTTAAATAACTATTGCAGAAGAACAAAGAGAACTTTTTTTTCCCTGGGTTAATATTTTTTTCACATCTGTATTTATTTATTTCTAAAGCCAGCTTAAGTTACCAGACTTTAAGCAAATGATGAACTTACTCATCCATCCATTATCCAACATCAGTTATTCCAATATTGGTTGTTCAGAAATCTGAGTAAATCTTAATAGCTGAAGGCAGGAATCATCTCTGAATGAAATGTCAACACAAAGTGATCCAATTTACAGTCATTGTGTGTAGCAGACAGCATCAAAGTTCTATAAATAAATAATAATCTGCCATGAGTTATAATTTAGAGATTTAACAACAGTTAGGAACTCTGGCTTTGTTCTTTTTCCTTGGGTTTTGGTTTTGCCATTTTGAACCTTTTGCCTTCTGTTAATAATTGTCTGTCTCTTCAATCACTCATTTGCTTATCGCAATGTGTCTAATTGGTCTTTCATTTTTTGTCCTTTCGGACACAACACGACAGGACCAACTGGTTTGACTAATCTGTGCCTTATTAATTTAAATTATTGGCACTGTAGGTAAAATTGAAGAAATACATAATATGGTTGGGCTGCCTCAAAAAGATGTATGGGAAAGAGACCTGTGTTGTTCTAACCAATCCACAAGATATCAATAATTTAATGGAAAACAAAAGGATTTTGTTTTAGTTTTCACTGTTCACATATTTATTTGTATTTATTTTGATGTTATATTATGTATTACAATTAATTACCTCTTGGACAGGCTGTTTAATGTTAAAGCAAAACAGACCTCTTTAAAGTAGTCTAAATGATTAAAATATAAAACACATAATAATCTATCTATCTATCTATCTATCTATCTATCTATCTATCTATCTATCTATCTATCTATCTATCTATCTATCTATCTAATTGATTGTGTGCATATTCTCCCTCGTTAACATGACACACCTAAATCATCACTGGTGCAGCCAATTGGTTTTAGAAGTCACATAATTAGTTCAGTGGAGGTCGGGAGGTCTTCTGATGTAGTCCTTGGGTTTCAATTGACGTACCTTATCTGGAAAGTCCAACTTGTGCGAGGTCAATATCGTGGACTAACCTACACAATAAAGACAAAAGGACACTCATTTCAACTCTTTGAAAAGGTGATTGAAAAGCTCAAGTCAGTGGATCGATAAAAAAAATATCAAAGTCACTAAATATCCCTTGGAGTATGGTTAAATCAATCATTAAAAAATGGAAAAAGCATGGCATAGCTGTAAATCTGTGTAGAGCAGGCCATCAACAAAAACTTGAGTGATTATGCAAGAAGAAGAGAAAAGGAAGCCATTAAGAGACCGCTGATAACTCAGAAGGAGTAACAAGCTAAAGTGGATGAGGTTGGAGAGGTTATGTACTGTATATAACAGCTCTTGCCCAAGTGCTTCACCAGTCACAGCTTTATGGTAGTGTGGCAAAGAGGAGGTCACAGTTAAAAAATACACATGCCATCTCTGTTAGAGTGTAGCGGGGCCACATAGTGTTAAATGTCAGTTCTGAGTGCGTCTCATTTCATTGTCCCATTTACTGTTTATATGTGTATCAGTTAATGCTGTCCCCGTAAAGGGGGACGGATGATGGAAGGAGACCACAGCCGCAAACCTGGAAAACACCTGTTCACAATTAATCAATCACAGCCGTCACAGGACTATTTAAGCCAGCAGGAGGAGAAGGAAGGAAAGAGGAGAGAAGGAGATTTTTTTTTTCACATTCACAACCACGAGCCAACTGTACCTGTTATTTTCCATATCGCGCATATCCATCCAGTTTGTTTTTCCATCTGCCGGACTTGCTTCAAGGACCTCACCACGAGAGACCCCGGGGTCAGACTTAATCATCCACCACACACCGAGGATTCACGGTGAGGCTGCTCCATTTTTTCCGGGGAGAATCAAACGTCTCAATTTCACTAATTCAGTCAACCGCTTTCAGGACAGTTTCTTTATTACCGGACTCAAGTTCACAAGCATTCAGTTTATCAGTCATTGTTGTTATTCGTGTGGTGTGTTTATATGTTACAGGGACAAGGGAGGCTTTTTGTTGTATTTATATTTGGGGTGTTATAGTTATATTTGGTGGTGTCTTGTTGTTGCTGGGGTGGAGGGATATTTATATTTATATGTTTCTATTTTTTGCATGTCTTGTTTCACTTAATACATATAATCCGTTTAAATTTTACATCCTGTTTTTGTACTTATCTTTTCACCGTCGATTGTGGGGGAAAAGTTTAATTGGTTAGAAGTACGGCTTGATAATTAGATTATTTCTTAGTAAATCATCCAGGCCACAGGTCTTGGAAGTGTAGCTGCCGGCTGGGTAAAGGGGTCGGCCGTTACATAAAGTGGTGCCCTCTCTGAGGAATCTTAATAAATACTATCGCTGTCTGCCTTTAAACATTTTCCCCATTTAACATGTCTATAGTGCGTGCCGAGCAGGACGACACCATTGCTTCGCCACGGTGTGATGATGGAGTAGCTGGGGTGCGGCACGTCATGGTCAGAGCGTGTTCAGCGGTGCGGGAGGTGGTGGATTCATTGCAGTCACTGTACCTCGAAGATCACCATGGACCTGAGGAGGAATGCCTGGAGGATGTCTCACCTCCGTGGGAAGATCTGGCACAACAACTGACCAGGCTGGATGAGAAAGTCCGCGAGGTTGCTGAAAGTGCGCTCGGGCGCGAAGATGCCTTGCAGGCTCGCATCAGCAGCTCCCAGGAGGAAATAAAAGAATACCTCAATGAGCAAGTTCAACTCCTGGGGTGGGAAATCATGTTGTGCCTCCAGAGGCGGGATCAACGCTGGCAAGAAACTCTTCAGGAGGAGGTCCAAAGGAGTCTCCAGAAGTTACGTCAGTCACCCTGTCATTCAACGCCGTACGGGTCTCGTGGGGGGGGGTGAATACATCAATCGGCCCTCTGTTCCTGGGGTGCTCCTTTCCTTTCCCAAGTTGGGGGCTCCTTATAAAATCGATGATGTCCTCAACTTTGTGGAGGAAGGGGAGGCGTACCTGGCTGTTAACCCTTTAACCCCAGAAGAGCTTATGGGGGTGATAGGGGCTTCCCTCTCGGGGCCGGTGCGGAGCTTGTGGCTGACGGCCAAAAAGAACATTAAAGACTGGGGATCCTTTTGTCGATCTTTCCTCGCGGCTTTTCTTCCAGAAGACTATGAATCTGAACTGGAGGACAAGCTGCGATCCATGGTGCAACTGCCTTCGCAATCCATCCGGGACTTCGCCTATGAATATCGGGCTTTGTGTTTGGAGTGGCGGCCGGCTATGTCTGAAGAAGAGGTGGTCCGCCGCATCCTTAATGCCTGTAACCCGCGGTTAGCTGGGGGTCTCATGGGGGTTGTGGGGTCGGTGGAAGACCTGGTGAAGGTGGGCTCGCAAGTGGAACGGGACTGGGGAAACTCAAAAACGTACTGGAATAAAGTACAAGCCAGTACATGAGAAACCCAGCCCCTAAAACCCCAGCGAGCCAAACCTTGCCGGTCGGAAGCCGATCTCGCCATCATGCAAGCGAGTACGTACCTCCTGATCGTCCCAGTGAAGCTGCGGGGGTGGCAGGTGGATGCGGTGGTGGATACAGGGAGCCATCACACCTTAATCCGCTCAAGCATGTTGAAGAAGATTAGCCGACCGACAGACAACTTAACATCTGCCCCGTCTGTCCGATTTGTATTGGCAGATGGGAGTGAACACAGGGCCCTGGGCAAAGTCCCCTTGAGGTACAGTGTACTCTCCACCACCTGGGAAATGGATACGTATGTCCTGGATGACCGGCACCTGTCCGTCCCGTTACTCCTTGGGCTGGACTCTTTAACCACCATGAGGATGACCATCCATCTCAGTCCCAGGGTGTATATGGTGCCAGGGGAAGGGGTATGCGACTTCATACATAAATCAAAAGAAGATCTGGGCTCAGAATTCATTGGCTTCTACGCGGCAGTGAGGAGTGACGCAAGCACCTCGGTGGCAGCCCCTGTGGAGGAACAGCCCGAAGAGGTGAGGCCAGTGCTGAAGAAGTGGGCCGAGGTGTGGACTGAGAAATTAGGAGTCGCCCGTGGAGTTACCCACGTGATCCACACCTCGGACGAAGTTCCAATAAGGCACCGAGCCTACCGCGTTTCTCCACTAAAGAAGGGCATAATTAAAGAACATCTTGATCGAATGCTCGCCGAGGGAATAATCGAACCATCTTCCTCCTCCTGGGCGTCCCTTGTGGTCCTCGTGAAGAAGACGGATGACACCTATCGTTTCTGCGTGGACTACAGGGGGGTTAATGGGAAGACGAGCCTGGACGCATATCCCATGCCCCTGGTTCATGAGATTCTGGAGTCACTGCATGGAGCTGCAGTATTCAGCACACTAGACCTCCGCAGTGGCTATTGACAGGTGCCGATGGACGAGGGGAATAAGAGGAAGACGGCAGTCATCACCCCTAAAGGCTTGTTCCAGTTCAAAGTCATGCCTTTTGGGCTTAAAAATGCTGGGGCCACCTTCCAGCGGCTCATGGAACAAGTCCTGAGGGGCTTGATAGGCAAGATCTGCTTTGTTTACATCGACGACGTCATTGTTTACTCCCCTTCTATTAAACAACATCTCCAGGACTTGGACACCATCTTCCAACGATTACATCAAGCGCACCTTACGCTGAACACGAAGAAGTGTACCTTCATTCAACCCCACATACGCTTCCTCGGGCACATTCTTTCATCTGAGGGGGTCGCTGTAGACCCCGAAAAGACCTTAGCCATCTGAGACTACCCCACGCCCACGGATTTGAAATCTTTACAACGTTTCCTTGGGTTAGTGGGGTGGTATCACAAGTTCATTCCCAGGATGGCTGATATAGCGGCTCCCTTGAACAATTTAAGAAAAAAAGATGTCCCGTGGGAGTGGACAACGGAGTGCCAGGACGCGGTCGAGCAACTAAAGAGCCACCTTCAAGAGCCGCCCGTTCTGGCCCAGCCAGATCCGCAGCTCACTTTCCAGGTACAAACAGATGCCAGCAACCTGGGGCTTGGCGCCGTGCTCACTCAGAAAATCCACCAGGCTGAACACGTCATCGCTTACGCCTCTCGAGCCTTGCACGGCGCTGAGCTCAATTATTCGACAGCTGAAAAAGAGTGTTTGGCTGTCGTGTGGGCTGTGGAAAAATGGAGACACTATCTGGAGGGGGTTGAATTTGAAGTGTACACCGACCATCACTCTCTGACCTGGGTATTTAATCACCCGAAGACCTCCTCCCGTCTAACCAGGTGGGTACTCCGCCTCCAGAACTTTACTTTCAAGATGACCTATCGGAAGGGCTGTGGCAATATCGTGCCTGATGCTCTGTCCAGGGTGTCAGAGCCACCGGGGATGGTGTGTTTGGCAGAGGCAAAGAAGATGATCCTCCCTCTGCCAAGAAGCCTTGAAGACCTGGCTCAAACACAAGCCACCAGTCCATTCTGCCAGAGCATCAGGGAGGGACTGGAGCAGCAGCGTACCGACCGGGTGCACTTCGTGGACCTCCAGGGGGTTCTGTACAGGACCACTCCATCCTCCCTTGGGGGTCTGCAACACCAACTAGTGGTCCCGGAGGAGCTCATCCCCGACTTCCTAAGTTACTATCATGACAGTCCTTTAGGTGGTCACCTTGGAAGGACAAAAACTTTATTAAAGATCCTGGGGGTTGCGTGGTGGCCGTCTGTCCGGAAAGACGTTTGCCACCACGTGAAGAAGTGCATCACCTGCCAGCAGCTAAAAAACCCACCTGGTAAACCGGCAGGAATTTTACAATCGACAATCGCGGATGGACCTGGGAAGACTTTGGGAGTCGACCTGATGGGGCCATTTCCTGTTACCAGCTTGAGGAAGACCATCCTGATGGTGGTGATCGATTATTTTTCAAAGTGGGTGGAGCTGTTTGCATTAACAGACGCAAAAACCAACAAGATATGCTCCACCCTGAAGAACGAAATCTTCACCCGCTGGGGGGTGCCGAAGAACATCGTCTCAGACCGGGGTCCGCAGTTCACGAGCTCTGTATTAGATTAACTTTATACAGCCTGGGGAGTGAAGAAAAACCTAACAGCTTACCATCCCCAGGCCAACATGACAGAGCGAGTGAACCGGACCCTGAAGAACATGATCGCCTCCTATGTGGGTGAACGCCATCAGGATTGGGATAAATGGCTCCCCGAGCTCCGGTTTGCCCTGAACACCGCTGTGCATGAAGCCACAGGTGAGACGCCTGCTTTGGTTGCGCTGGGCAGACAGCTAAAGGGCCCGCTTGATCGACTCCTTCCCAGAGCCCCTAGTCCAGAAACCACCAGCTACAATAACTTATTTAAAATGGAGGAATTACGGCGGAGAATCCAACAGAGGTTGGTGAGTTCGACATCCAGACATGCCAAGTTGTATAATGCCTGGCGTAAGGAAGCGCACTTTCAGCCGGGTGATTTGGTCTGGATTAGAGCTCACCATCTCTTGGATGCCAGCAAAAGGTTCTCCGCCAAGCTAGCGCCTAAATGGTTAGGTCCAGCTAAAATCATATCGCAAACAGGTGCAGTTAATTTCCAGTTTCAAAGGGGTATTGGCACTGACTCCAAGCTAGACACAATCCATGTGGCCAATCTCAAGCCGTACTTCGGCCCTCCCTTGTCCAAGGTTGGGGGGGGGGAATGTAGCGGGGCCACATAGTTAGTGTTAAATGTCAGTTCTGAGTGCATCTCGTTTCATTGTCCCGTTTACTGTTTATATGTGTATCAGTTAATGCTGTCCCCGTAAAGGGGGACGGATGATGGAAGGAGACTACAGCCGCAAACCTGGAAAACACCTGTTCACAATTAATCACATCCAGTTTGTTTTTCCATCTGCCGGACTTGCTTCAAGGACCTCACCACAAGAGACCCCGGGGTTGGACTTAATCATCCACCACACACCGAGGATTCATGGTGAGGCTGCTCCATTTTTTCCGGGGAGAATCAAACGTCTCAATTTCACTAATTCAGTCAACCGCTTTCAGGACAGTTTCTTTATTACCGGACTCAAGTTCACAAGCATTCAGTTTATCAGTCATTGTTGTTATTCGTGTGGTGTGTTTATATGTTACAGGGACAAGGGAGGGTTTTTGTTGTATTTATATTTGGGGTGTTATAGTTATATTTGGTGGTGTCTTGTTGTTGCTGGGGTGGAGGGATATTTATATTTATATGTTTCTATTTTTTGCATGTCTTGTTTCACTTAATACATATAATCCGTTTAAATTTTACATCCTGTTTTTGTACTTATCTTTTCACCGTTGATTGTGGGGGAAAAGTTTAATTGGTTAGAAGTACGGCTTGATAATTAGATTATTTCTCAGTAAATCATCCAGGCCACAGGTCTTGGAAGTGTAGCTGCCGGCTGGGTAAAGGGGTCGGCCGTTACAAGAGTTTGCCAGAAGGCACATGGAAGACTCTGAAGTCAGCTGAAAGAAGGTTCTGTTGTCTGATGAGACCAACATTGAGATTTTTGGTCATCAGTCTAAACATCATATTTGGAGTAAGCTAAGCACTGCACATTATTACATTATCCACTTCGGATTATGGGGGTGATGGTGGTAGCACACTGTGAGGATGTTTCTCTGCAGCAGGTCCTGAACAGGCTAGTGAGTGTAGACATTCAAATGAATGCAAAAAATATACAGGGAAATCCTGGAAGAAAACCTGATGCATTCTGCAAGAAATCTGCACCTTATAAGATTTGTTTTAAAGTTAGATAACAACCCCAAGCACAAAGCCAAAACTATACCAGAAACACTAAAAAACAACTGTTAATGCTCTGGAATGGCCGAGTCAGAGTGTAGATTTCAATCCAAATGAGAATTTGTGGCTGGTTTTGAAAAATGCTGTTCAGTTATGATCCTCATGCAGCCTAACAGAATTTTGAGCAGCTTTGCAAAGACGAATGAGAAAAAATTGCGGTGTCCTCTGTGGCCGATGGCTGGGACACCCCTCTCTTGTATGGACCAGGGGAACAAGCCTGGTCAGGACAGTACCTTCCACAGAATGCTAGGTGGCAGCCCCCCCTGGGTTGCAGTGGTGCCTAGGACTCCTGCCGGGCTTCATGGGAGTGGGAGTTTGGTGAAGCCCTGTTGGGATCAGCGGGTACCACCAGGGTGTGCTGTAGCTGCTGCTCAGCCCTACAGAGCAGCTCTTCCACCACACCCGGAAGTGCTGCCGGAGGTTGTCAAGCACCTGGATCACTTCCGGGTGCGTTATAAAAAGGAGCCAGCAGCCACTACTCTGGGAGCCAGAGTTGGGAGGAGGAAGACGAAGCTTGCTGGAGGAAGAGTAAGAAAGAGAAAAGAAGACTTTATTGTGTTATGCTGTGCTGTGCTTGTGCTGGACTCTGTTGAGCTTGTGGGAATGGGGAAGGCGTTGCCCACAAGATATAAAAGAAAATAAAAGCACTGTGTGCTTTGAACTTGTTTCCTATGTATGTCTGTGTCAGGGCTGGCTTTTACACCACATATGCAAAAATATGTGGTATAATAATATGTGGTAAATATGTAGCTGGCTGTCTTGGCTGCCTAAGGTGCATTTACTATATACTGACTTGAAAGGATTGAATACTAATGCAATCTATTATTTTGTGTTTTATATTTATAATTAATTTAGATCACTGTGCAGAGTTTTCACATTGACATTAAAATCTTTTTTTTTGTTGGTCAATGTCAAAAAGTGCCAGAATGTCATTTTCTAAAGCATACCAGTGTGGTTAATTTGCAAATCCAGACTGGTCTTCAGTGTGTGTGTGTGTGTGTGTGTGTGTGTGGCAGGAGGGCTTCAATGGACCAGCACTGTCTCAAGGGATGTCTCTTGCCCTGCACCCTGTACTGCTAGGATAACCCTAAATTACATTTAGTAGGTTTGAGAATGTTATGTTTTTCTTTATTATATTTCCAAAACTGCTGTGCTCTTTTGCAGACAGATGTTAACTGCAGTCATCACACCAACTTTGTTTCTTAAATTTTATTTATTTGAACACAAGACATTAGAACAAAAGGCAACAGAGTTGGTAAAATAAGAGTAAGATACAGTTAATTAGCAATCCAAAAAAAAAACCCTCGGCATTCAAGCTTCACCCAGCTAAGGTAGTAATGTAATTAGAAAGCCCCATTAAAAACAGATCATTGTATAGTATAAGACAGTCAGTGGAATTAAAATAAAAGATTTGATACTCCTTATAAAGGAGTTGTTTACTCACCCAATCTTTGTCTTTATTGACAGTAATGTCAACAGGTGGATATTTATTAGTCTGCAGTTTTGTACCAAATGCTGTGCTGTTTTTAAAATAAAATTATCCATTCTCTTTCTGAACTCAGATTTTCATTACAGAATTCTGTGAAGAGATTTAGCCTATCACCGGATGAGACAGCAGTCCATCATAAAACATAGTCATACAAATAGCCATAGTGACTAGCACCCGGCCAAATTGAAGATGTCAATCAACCAGACAGCATGTCCCTGTTCCAGATTATAATTATTATAGTACATCAATGTACTGTAAGTTTTCTCTTCAGCTTACATTTTTTGTAAACCTCCCGGTAGAATTTAAATGTCTTTGTCCCGCAATTGTCATTTACCAAGGAAATGCACTTGTACACATAAAGACAATTGTGTGTCAAACCTGACATCACAATAAAAACTTTGCATTGATACCTGTTAGAACAGCTTTAGTTTAACTGGACTTACTTTTCACAAAACAGAAGTCACTGAAGTAGTTTTGACATTTCTGGATATGGTTGTGGTGCCATATGAAGTAAATTATTCTATTTTAGACATTTTATTAGTAATAAACAGATCACTCCAAAAAAAAATCATGTTTACTTAGAATAAAAAATCTTGTGTTTATTAAAGCAAATTTTATAAAACACTAGTGCATCAGGAATTCCATAATAAATTAAGAACAAAATAACAAATGTGATAGATGTCTTACACCAGTAGTGCCTGACAGTGCTTCCTAGCCTCTTTAACTGAACACAATATATGAAAGAATATATTATTCAGTAAGGCATCCTAACAGGTATCATATAAATCCTCTGAAACCACGCATGTTTCAAAGTTGGCAAATGAGATTAATGCACTGATTCAGTCTGCAGTTCAACTTTATCTTTATTGACTTAAAAAATGGTTCATAAAGTCAGTTTAATTTTCTCATCCTACATTATCCACAATTGACTTGGCTTCACTCATTTTTTAATTTGCAGTCCTGCTCACTTTATTGTAATGCCAATATTTATTCTCCTCAATGCAATATATTTAGTGCCTTGTTTTTGTTTCCTGTTTTTCACTTCTTAATTGTTTTGTAAATAGTGTGAACAGTTTTACGTTAGCATTCCTTGTGTTATAGAAAGTAAAGATTTATTGATTGATGGATTTATGCAATGTGTACCATTGTACCTCTTCATTTATACTGGCAACCGAGCTTTTAAAATTTACTCTCTAGGTGTTTTCTTACTAATATTAATTTTCCTTTACTAACCATAAAGCATTACATTATTTCAGTGCACTACTTTCATACAAACTACTTTCTGCATTGCCAAAAGCATGACTATCCAGGAGAGGTAACGGGGAGCGAACAACAGGGTACACTGTAGCGGTCATGGGGATGCTAAGATTCACACTGTCCGAAGACAGTGATTTGTTTATTTTATTGCATAAAGCCCAAGAACACATCCAGCTTTGACCTGGCATGCACACACACAGGCACTGATAAGTGGCTCAATAGATAGACAAACAATAAAGAATATATTAATCAAATAATGAAAAGAACAAACAATATTACACAAAAACCTGTACGTGGACAAGCAGGCAAAGGACAGCACATACATCCAGACAAAACTGTAATCCAAGGTACTGGTAGTTGTAATCTATCTGATGCGTAGAAACAAACATGTCCAGATAATTGCAAACCTCTCGACGTCTCAGTTATAAAAGTTTTTTTGCAGTAATAAATATAATAAGTTACTGTGGGAAGTTCGTACATTCTGCCTTTGTCTGCATGGCTTTTACTTCAGGATCTCCAGTTTTTATTTGAGACTCTAATGTCATGTATGTTCGGTTCTCTGGCAACTCTAAATTGTCCCACTGTGGGTGAGTGAGGGGTGTGCAATGAATGTATTCTATTTGTAGACTTGTTTGATGTATAGGGGTACATGATAGGAACCTCCTTCAACTGTGAACTAAATAGGCAGGTAGGGAAATGGATGGATGGACAATTAACTGCAAGTATACATTTTAAAATTTTTTTTAAAGTTGTCACACTGAAGTTATACTGCAAGTGAAAGACTGTGTTCAGCCTAATGGAGACACAAACGCTGTAAGGCTAAAAAGTAATGATGAGACCATTCCTTGCTGCATAAATTAATTGTACATTTTGTAAGGAATAGATTAGACATCAGCATATATGAGTATATTAAATATTGCTTTAACCACATCGAAAAGGAGCTCACTTTTTATTATATCAAGACAATCTACTTAGCAGAAAGATCCAGTGGGCTTAATTAAGCTGAAATCTATTTTTATGTGAATACAGTTATCTAATAAATCTGCGGGGAATGTTTTCTGGGTAGTTCATCTTACCTTTATTGTGCCGTTCCTTTCTTTCTGTTATTAGTTTTATAAAATTACATTGCAATTATAATGAACAGAACAGTTGAACATAAAATGAGTAATATCATATTTCATATGAAATCCAGCTTCAACACTCCAACTCATTTGAATAACTCAATACGTAAAGTAGCTGTCATTCAAGGAGAATGAAGCATTTAAAAATTTAACAGAGGCCCAACATGCATACTGTATATTAATGAATTGTTGCCACATTCTAAAGAGGATTTGGATTGTTCCTCAGAAGAAAATTTTAGTTTTCAAATTTTGAGTATAACATCTCTTTCCCATTATGTTATAGTTACGGAGTTATTGATTTTTTTCAGTTAAGTAACTTATGGTGCCAAACCATAACTGTGCAAGATTATCTCATCCAGGAAATCCCGAAATAATACTGTAAATGTATTTGAAGTAATAGTGTTTACAATGCTCTGTGACAGGTAGGCAAAGATTTTTTCCCCAGTATGGTATCAGTGTAGAACAGTCCCACAACATGACCAGCGAATGTGATTTGCCTGAGGACACTGATCACAACTAGGTTATGGTTCTTGATATATGCATTGTCGGTCAAAGATCATTTGGAGTCTTTTGTAAACAGCAATCCTTGGTGTTAGTTGCAGGCCGTTGTTACTATTAGACTTAGCTGACCAGGAGAGGAAGGTCCCCCCATGGTGTCTGGATTGCATGCCCCTTCATTAACTTTAACTGCACCCCCTATACACATACTGCACACTTTAACTTTTTTTTTTTTTTGGTTCGGGCGTCCCATGTCACCTCAGGCAAGTTACCACCCTGGGTGCATCACCCATACCTAAATCCACCACTGGGTATATGTCAAGAAAAGTGTGGGAGATGTACAATGTTTAGTTGAATTGCTCCATTCTTTGCAGACATTCATATTGTCAGTCTTATGAGTGGTTGAGTTCTGCTCTTTATCTGAAATTCTGACTTAAAGATCTGAAAAAAAAAAAAATCATGAGTTGAAAAAAAGGGTCTTGTTCAGAAAGAGGATGCCACTTGTTTTTAAAATTAGGCACCCTTACACTATTTTAAGATTAGGCACCTACTCTAAATTTTAACGATTAGGGTACCTGGTATACCTGGCCTTACCCCAACAAACAAACCTTAAGTTCAGGGTTTGTAGTAGGGGTAGGCCAGTCTAAAACAAACAATAAGAAGGAGATGGCGTCTTTCGCTTTCTGAATAAGACCCCAAAAAAAAAAACTGAGAAAAGATCAGGAGTTAAATAAAAATGCTCTGTTATCAGCCATGATTGGCTTTTAATTTAGAGATTGGGTTGGAAGAAAAACCTGTAGCCACTGTGGTCCTCCAGAACTGAACACAAGGAGGTTCTCCTCCAGAGGTTCAAAGATCTGAGATTAGATTAGTTTAAAGACTTAATGATTGATATTTTTTTTACTTTCTCCATCTACTTTGACAGAGATGCAGAAACCTACAAGGAATAACAGATAAAAATCTTTAGATCAAGATATGCAAGGATCATGCACCCAATCTGTTAATTTTTGTCACCATGTTAATGCAATTCTGGACCTGCTGTGAGTAGAAACTTATCATAGCAACACTGACTAGCAAGGCAGTGGCCAACCTAAGATCATGTGCCAAGCCAGTGCAGGGCTCATTTATGTACACACTTATACAAGGCCAATTCACAACTGTCAATTAAATTAAAACTCACAGCATTTAAATAGGGGAGATAAACTAGAACATCTGATAAAATATGCACATTCTTTTCAGTAACTAATACATTAGTGCAGTGGTGTAAAAAAAGACACACAATTTGATGTTTTGTTTTTTGTTATTTTTGGGAAAATTCCTAAAACTGGGATAGCTTATTCCATACCCGGAATTAAACTCCAGCTGTGCTCTCACTAAGGAGTAGGGCAACAAGTGAACTAACCAGCGGAGTTAATGAAGAAAGATGTGTTTAGCCCTAACCTATTATCTGGCAAGGTGGTGCCATCATTGCACCATTAGACACTTGTATGTGGAAAACTTACAATACTGTTTGGTGCTTGCTTGATTGTGGGATCAAATGTCTATTACAGTTGAGCAGTGCAGAGTCAAATGTTTACAAAAGTTGCTTGGCACTGAATGAAAGTAGATGAGAGAAGTCTTGAGTAGAATTAAAACATCAGTCTAGCTCTTTGCACCAAACAATTCATTTCGTAACACAAAAGAATTTTAAATTGTTCATCCTTCATGAATTATTTCTGAAGGCACAACACCATTTAATGCACCTCTGTAAGAATTAAACTAAAGTGTCAGAGTACAAAGAGAACTTGGTCAGTCCACTGCTCAGTGATTCAGAACCATAGACACCAAACACATCTGCAGCAGCATTTAATTATGGATATAATAGTCTTCATATAAAGACACTTGAAGACCCAAGGCTGTCTTCTGCTTTTAGGCTAATTATTTAATTCATAAATTGAAACATTCAGAATGCACTGAGCAATAAACACTAATAAGGTATAAAAAGGAGAGAAACTGTATGCAAAAATTAAGCAGAGAGTGAGAAAAAAAGCACTCTACAGATTACCTGTTTATTTAGGTACCAGATGTCCATTTTGGCACAGATTGGGAAGGGTGTCCTAAGGCTATAGGGGTCCAGGTACTGTTTATCAACTATTAATGACAGAGTAGGCCTGCAGTTGCTTAGTGCAATATTTAGTTTGTCACTATATGGTACAGCATAGCAAACCTACTCTATTTTCTTTTGAAAAATAATTTTTCTTCATCCTTTCATGTAATGCCATCTTACTGTAGCTCTTTAACACTTTGCCCTAAAGCTTATTAGACAAGGTTATTAAAAGGGTCAGAGCATGTTCTGGCTGAGTTTCAAAATCTTTCATTAGTGAAGGATAGTCAAAAGGCAGTTCATTACTGCCTCACACTTCATCTAGGAAATGTATTGGTATTTTGTTTCTGGTAGAAGTGGTTCACTGAAAGTAATAAAAATAAAAGATCTTAAGTTAAAAAAGGAAACGTTTCAATGATTTGAATACAGTTTTTAATAAGGGAATCTGTTTTTTTGGTGCCTAGGCAACTTGTAATAACAGGACATGTCCGATATATCAGTATTGTATGATGTATTGAGCCTTAGAGTTTGATGATCACTAAATTATATGGTCTCTTTGGCAGAGAAGAAATTGGAAGAAAAACAAGTCCATAATATCTCAGGATTTAAGGGCTAGGAATTCAGTGTGGCACAAATTAGGAGACAGTAGTGATTGATCATTAGTTTGAAGATACCACCTGCTACAATACTGCTTAAAGGAGAGCCTTTCCCAATGGGGAAAAAACACTGAGGTGTTTGAGATTACAGCAGCATCTGAGAAGAAAATTCACCAGAATGTTGCATCCATTGATGAAATCAGAACAGAACCATTCTTTTCATGCTTTTTCTGTCAAAGCTAAAAGAGTTAGATGCATATGAGAGTTTTCCGGTATGTGCTTATAATAAAATGAGCCAAACAGGGAATTGCTGTGACCAGCAGACATGTACAAATAAAAAGATAAGTGTTTATATAGTACAATTAATCTCTTTAGAGACAAAAAGGATGAAACATGTAGCTGAAATATAAATGGGCACATTTTACAAACAGCCTGAGTAGACTCACCAGTCCACATGAGTACCTGCCTACTTTAACAGTAGAATCCCTGAAGGCTATGAAAAAAGTCGTAATGCCGGGTCACCTTAAATTCCTTTGCACCTCTCCATCAGTGTCTTTGTTTTGCAAAAAGTGTCAATCAGCACCAGCAGCAAGCAGCCTGCTATTCTATACCCCACACCAATGCAGCTGAAGTTCTCCCAGCTCAAGTTTGTTTATCTGGGTGTGAGGTGCCTGGACTTGTATTGGGTAAATAATATATTGTTATTTGGAATACATACATTTCATTTGTGTTCTGTGTCTACAATGATCTGGGTAAATATAGGATGACAGGAAATGCGAGGCAAGAAATGTTGAACACATAGCTAAAACAGAAACTTTTTTTCATGTTCTGTTAATAATTGGCAAAATGCTGACGTGAAGTGTATAATGTGTGAAGACTGAAGTCCAAATATCAAATAAACACATGTGCTTTTATTGAAGAATATAAGCAAAGAAAAAAAATCATTCAATTTACATGTTTCAAACACACTATAGCATTTAAGTAACAACAGAAAAGTGTAAAATAGAAATGTTTTTAAAATGGCAAAATAACCTGCTAAAGCAAAACAAAAAGGAAACTAAATTTCAAAAAAGACTAAACATTGAAACTGCAGAATTGATTACAAGAGTGAATGATCTAAACTGATTTTGGTATGTAAGCTAAAAAAAGATTCCCAAGGAGTAAATGAATATACCAATAAAGATGGAGGCTCTTTTTGAGTACTAAATGTACAAGTGAAAATTCCAGCTGGTCACAGGCAATGCCAGTACACATCACATCATGGCTAATTAAACCAGGGCTGTTTCTGACCTATTTGGTTCACCAGGAAAGAAAATCTGTGTAACCCCCAACCCCATTCACACCACAATAAACAGACATGCACATATACAATATGCTACTAATATAGGTTATTCGTGCACAACAAAAGTAAAAACCAGCTGGGATTTTAACCAGTACACCACATGGGACAATGACCTTATTAGGGGGATGGGGTGGAATGACCCGTTTATTACTATACGGGGCCCAGTGCCACCTCCCCCTCTCCCCCTCAAAATTTGAACCAATACACACCACCAGGCCCTTTTGGCAGGGGTACAACTGTCAATTTGCTTGTGTAGTGCTAAATGTGTCCTGCGTAATGTCCCCCTGGAGTGTATGTATTCGTTAAAAATCCCTGGTGATGTAGTGGCCACAGTGTCCCTTCTGCAGTGCCAGTGCTTCTGCCTCCAAGATTTCCTCTCCTCAGGCTCACTCTCTCACCTTAATACTGCCCTGAACGCAAGTAACAAGCCAAGTGGGCGGCGGTGATGACAGAAGGAAGCTGCTTGGACTCAGTCACTCACTGGAGTCTGGACTGCACCTGGGTTGGCCATCACTTTAAGAGGAAGAGGAGGAGAAGGAAGGAGCAGGGGCTCAACTGTGTGTCCGTCTGGCAGCACATGGGAAGACCAGGGGGTGAGTCCTGATTCCTGGTCCTGGCAGCGGCAAACTGCTGAAGTTGAAGCAGCTCCGCCTCACTGACACACACATGGTGTACAGATAGTGAGAAGACTGAACGTTGCACAAGATGCCTGGCATGCTCTGTGCATTAATGTATGCAGCAGTACATAGATTGTGCTGTGCAGGTGCTGCTGAGGAGCACAACATAAACCTTTCTTTGTGCTCCAGTCCGGTCCAGGCAGATTTTTCTAAACAAAATAAAGGTAGGAATCTCTACACTGGGCTGCAGTAATGGGCCCTGATCCACTAGAAGGAACCATAGGCCCTTGCCTGGACAGACTATGCCCAGAAACGGCCCTGAATTAAACATCTATTATAATGGACATGTACTGTGTGATTTTGGCATGATTTTAAGCCAGATTGCCAATTGCGGACTGATTTTCTGAGTTGGTCCAAATTTCAGCTTGATTGGCTGTTGTATTTATATATATATATATATATATATATATTGTGAGAGATTAAGGCCTCCGTGACCCCTTGAACCCTCTGAGCAGACGTCAGACACCATATAAAAGTCCAAATATCACGTTTATTTAGACTAATATGTGCACCAAGCACCCTATATACTACAACACTCATATATAACTAATCAATACAATACACAATACCACCACTCCCAGACACGTTGCCACCCTACCTCCCAGCTCAGCTTGGCGTACTGGGCTTTCCCATAGTCCTTTATACTCCCTGACCCGGAAGGGGTTCCTGGCACAACCCCCAAGTCCGTATTCCTACCGGGTCAGGGTAAACAGTCCTTTTCTTTAACCTGGAAGTACATCGTTTCCTCCTGTCCTGGGATTATGACGTACTTCCGGATCATAGGGCATATAAGAGTCCCCGGGTTTCCCTATATATATATATATATATATATATATATATATATATATATACTGTATATATATATGCATTTATAGTATGTCTTACAATTGGGTTATTGTACGAGAGGAAGAATTTCTAAATTGTCAGAAATTTCAGTCAGTTATCTTGCAGTGTGAGCTCACAATCCAATTTTCTGATACTGCCAACAAATTTCACTGTACAGCAACAATCATATTGGGTATTGCTTTCTTTTCTTTGTACTTTCAAAGCCCAGTACAGCAAGCAGTGCAGCTCTTTTCTTTGTTAATATTTCAGGAAGCCAAAAATATATTTTTTGAATGGGCAGAGCAATTTTTTCAAAATGTCAATGGGTAAAACTGTTCGTTGGATCCATGTACACATATAGTCTGAGCACCAATGCCGTGGTATGTCAATCAGACCCAATCTGCTTCTACAGCTTGAGCACATACAGTATATGACTGGTGACTCTGGCATGCAGCATGACTGGTCGCTTGACCAGGATTTCTAAAAATCATACAGTGTATACTGGGCATTACAGCACTAGGTAGATATTCCAAACATAGAGGGCCCTATAGGTAAAAATTGTATCTTACATCAATTTTACCAGATATTTTATAATGCTAGGGTATTGTACTGTGTTAGCCATTATGGATTTAGTGAGAAGTCAGCAAAATTACACCTTTTATTGGCTAACTAAAAAGATTACAATTGCCTTGAAAGCTTGCTTGACTTCTCACTACAACCAGAATTTTAAGGAAGCCTACAATTTGTGATTTCAGTTAATGCTGTAAACTTTTATAGACATTGCACTGGTTCACCTAATTTAAACAATTATTGTCATAATTGAACATTTACGATTCATTTTATATAATAAATAAAGCTATGCCATCACTGTATGCAGGAAAATAAATATTTAAATACGATAAGTTTTTCTAATTACATTTTCTAATGGCAATATGTATTAGTCTTAAAGCTGAACATTTAGGGATGCCACATCTAATCACAAGCCATTATGAACCCTGCTGAAATGTAAAGGTATAATGATTGTAGAATTTCTTGCATTTAAAAATATAAGAATATTATTAACAGCATGAGTTAAGGCTGTGTCTTACCATGAAACAAATCCACTGTGAAATTTCTCAAAAAGGTTTTATATTTTAATTAAGACTAGAGTAGCAAGGGCACATTATTTTCCATGATTTTAGAGTGTAATGGTAAATTTGGAAGCAGTCTAAATCAAATTGCTTTAATAAAGGTCAGAAATAACCACTTTGTGGGAAAATGCCATCCAATAAAAATGAATTAATTATATTGAGTATAGACTGTGTAATTAAAGTAAGTGAGCCTTTCAGAATTGTATTTGGCATGATCTTTGTGTAAGGGACTATAAGGTTGGTTGCAACTTCTAATCAATATTAGTATTTCTTTTAATGCACACCGAATGACATGTTTCAGTCCAGTTATGCTACAACTGTTTAGTCTGCAATTTTCGACTGTGATGTTAATAATTAAAGCTATATATATATATATATATATATATATATATATATATATATATATATATATATATATATATATATATATATATATATTTATAAACTATTTGCTGCTAATGTTACTTGGAATTATGTCAGGCACTTTAGAAAACTCATTTATCAGGTTAACTACTGTTCAGGTAGTATAGTTACTGTAATATATCATTTATTAAAATGGAGTAGTAATTGTTGTGGTCCATGTAGTCAACTTTTGCCTAATGCGTAAAACACAAAGAATAAACTCTTAGTTCTGTTATTCTGCTGTGATTTCCAACATTCAAATTTAAAACAGACCTTGTATAATAACATTATGGTGAATTTTTTCTCTCTTGAATTAATTGTTCTTTCAAGGCTGCCGCTTTATATTTTTGATATATTCCTTGAAATTATCACAATTTTAACAAATCTTGGAAGATTTAGATTTACCATTTAGATTTCCCATACTTCATGCTCTCATCTGTCCAATGTATGGAAATGAGAAGCAGGTCAAAATCAATTAAATTATAGCATGAAAAGGTATATTCAACAGGAAAGTTAATTACATTTTTAATAGATTGGATTAGATTACATAAACTTTATTAATCCTGTGGGAAGATTCATAAACATACAGCAAGACAAACATAAAAAAACAAGGACACAGACTCACTGGAAAAATAATACAGCCAATCAATCAATTAATCTGTCAACAAAATCAATCAATTGATAAATAAATAAATAATAGCAACATCATGAATGATATTTAGATTTACTGTATAGAATGTGGGAATGACTCAGGGACAAAAAATGGCTAAAAGCCTTTTCTATGTCAATGTTGGTATTAATGTTATTTATGAAGTTTAATTTATTATAGTTTATCTTAACTAAAACAGAAATCAAGTGCATGTGTGTACTGTATAATATTAACAAAAAGAGCAGCTTACTACTGAAAACGGCAAATATAGGAGTGAGTGGGGATCGAACCAGGACTCTTGATTACACTTGGTTTGCGTCTGTACTTGCGCTGTTACTTATAGAGCCAGATCGGGGGAGGGGTGATGTTAGAGCGGGTGAGCTTATTCAGTGCTGCAGAAACAACGCACATGTTGATTTTTTTTTCTTTCAGTACATGTGCCTTCCCTGTTTGTTTGTATATCTCTGCCTGTCTGTCTCTGTATTATGCAGTGCTCTGTCTGTCTGTGTGTTATGGATCTTGAAAAAAATAAGTTATAAGGACAGTAGTTCATGTTAATTGCAGTCTCAATTGTTAAAAAAATATTTTAAAAGGAGCATCCCACATGAAAATATATCGATCTCATTAACTGACAGTGCATACCAATTTACAAATTTTATGTCCGTTTGAGGTTAAAAAGAAAAAAAAGAAGTAACACTTTATCCCCAGCGGGGAATTGAACTCATGTTTGTGAGGCAGAGTAAAGCTACTCGGTCTGAGAGGCAAATCTTAGCGCGCTACGCCACAGAAGCTGTTATATGGTGTGTGAAGCTTTTGTGGAAGTGTTTATTTGATCTTAGGAACTCGGGCTTTACACATTCTATAGTTTATGCCTACATTTTGTAACATTTATTACTAAAATATGAAAAAGTTTCTGTTTTAGCAATGTGTTTACACAGATTACTGTAGAAACGGAACACGCATGAAATGCATGTATTCCAAATAGCGATCTATTATTTCTATTATAAAACTCCAGCAGTTCAGTCACTCCCAGGTAATCAAACAAGGCATGAGCTGGGAAAACTTAGTGAACGTTCTGCAACGGTGGGGGATGGAATAGCCGGCTGCTCGCTGCTCCTCTTAATCGGCACATTTAGAAGACAAAAGAGAGGTGAGAACGGTTTTAAGGTGGGCTGGATCTACGAGTTTTTTCGTAGACTCTGGTAATTCTAGTGTTAAAAAACTTAAAACAGAAAACATTTGTTTTTGTCTTGTGTATGGGGCTGCTGAGCAAAGATTTGCAGCAGTTTCCTCCCTCCATGTTCTTGTTGTTTGGGTTTTGCTTTTTGTTCCTGTGTTAAGGGTGTATTCCAGAAAGGATTAGGTTAGTATGAAATCCAGCTAATGTAAGAAAGGATCCACAAAAATCATGCTAATTCCATTCCAGAATACCTTGGATTTTGCCAGATGGTATTTATGGAGTAGATAAATCCAGAATTACATGATCTGTGAGACTAATGATATGGATAGTTCACAAATCCTCCTTTCTTGTGCAGAATCGGACTTTGTTCCAGAAACAAAGATTTGATCAAATCTAGCATAGTTAATTGGGTAACCAATGCCCTCAACCTACATTGCAAAATAACAGGTTTAACACAAAGGATTCATTTTTTGAGGCTGCAAAAATTAATGCTCAGAGAAAAGAAAAGAATCAGAGAAGGCTACTGAAATGTTGAAAATATTTTGCCACAACCTAAATGGCCAATCCACATACACACACACACATTATATATATATATATATATATATATATATATATATATATATATATATATATATATATATATATATATATATGTGGAACGAGCCCCGGACACAGACAGGCAGACATGTTTTTAAGCACCACCACACATTTATTTACACAGTCCTATTTACAATTCTTGTGCCACAAACCCCAATCTCTCCCAGAGTCCAGGCCAACCACACTATGCCACTTCTTCGGACCACCTCCTTCTCTCTCTTCTCTGACCTTGTCCTTCTTCCACCCGACTCCAGCCTCGAAATGAAGGGAGGTGGCCCCTTTTATCTCCACCTGGATGTGCTCCAGATGTGCATCGGCAATCTCCCACGGACACGCCCCAGTGTGGCGGAAGTGCCGGCTGTCTCCCCGGAAGCACTCCAGGTGTCCCCTCTCTTCTTCCCCCCAACACTTCCTGGTGTGGATTAAGTGCTGGGGTCCACGGTCTTTCAGGCATGGGGACGCCCCCTGGCGGTGACCACGGGGGCCTACAGGGTTGAGCTTCCTGTACCCGTGGCCCCCAATACAACCAGGGAGGTCGCCCCCCTCTTGGTCTGGAGGAGGCATGAGCCCTCCTCCTGTCTTCCTGGGCATCCCGGCCGGGTATGAACCCCACCTGGGTGCCACAATATATATATATGACTTCACCAAAAAGTGCCCAGAGAAAGGACAAACAGAAATTAGACCTGGCCTGGACAGACATTCTCGTATACTTAGAGAAGAGCCAGCATAAACATTACCATTTCACATGAGAAACCTTATGACATCTCCGGTGTAACTAATCATGTCTTTGAGCTGATATGGTTACAAATCCTGTGCATTTTCCATTGTTTTATTTTGATAATGGCAATGTTCTCTATAACATTTGAGATTCCAATGGTGTGCAGGGCGATCTGAAAAGAGTGCCTGACTTTAAAGCTGTGTCTACCATTTAAAGAAGCAGCTCTAAATATTCTCTTCTTCCACAAATATTCATATCTATATGCTTATTAATGCAGTTTCAATTTACTGGAATAAAGCAACAATACCAATTCTGTATGTATTGTAATTAATTTTGTTGGTTGTTTTTACTATTGTGTACATCACTCCTGTGTTCTAGTTTAGTTCCCTTTTACCTCTTGCTTTTACTCATATACGTATCTGGCTACTTGGCATTTGTAGCTATATTCAACAGATGTTTTTTCAGCTATATTGCTTGTAAATTGGTTCGGATTAAAGCGTCTGCTCACTGAATACATGTATTATGGGATTTCCCAGTGTAAGTGTCAGTGTTGATGGAACACATACTTGTATCAAAACACAAAGTGTGAATGAAGGAGAATAGCAAGGTGTTTTTCCCTTTTATAGATCACTAACAACAGAATCAGGATGAGACTGTCAGCATGCTTCTTCCTCTATTATGTGTTACTTTTATTGCAATTGATCACCATTTAATTATTTTTAATTATCACCCATGTATGCATCAGTGTTGTCAGGACAGCACCAGTATGTTGACAAATACCACCCTGAGGTGAAAGAGGGTGCAGTTGCTAACAGTATCTCCTGCTTTCTCCAGAGCTCTGAGCAGTTATCAAGAGAGGAGGAAAGTCCCGTCCGCAATGGGCTGCATCGGTTCCTCCCTCGTAAGTCCTGAGCCCACAAAAGTGGAAAACAGAAGCTGGAAGGTTGTCTTTTGATTCCAAAGAAGGTAGGGAGACAAAACTGTCTACAGCCAGCATTATTGAGAATTTAAACAGATTTTAATGTGAATTTGTGTATATATTTTGTTTTAGGAAACTTCCAATTAAATGGGAATTTAGCTAGTTTAGCACCCGTGTCTGGGCACAACCTCTGTAATAATCACTACTGCAATATACAAAAAACACACATTAAACAATTTGATTGTTCCTGCAATACTATATGTACTTCACTGCTTAGCCGATTACAGTCATAATATCATCTTTTCACATCATAAATGTGCAGATACACACTGAAGGTCAAGTATGTACTGTATATCAAATACTTAGTACAAATACAAATATATCCTCTTCCCTATACTTAAAATACTACGTGATGTCGCACACATAATGCTTAGGCCAAGTTTTCAGGGTCTGCACACAACATATGGGTTTGAACAGGATAAACTATGTGAAAAGGTGGGTGCTGTTACAAGTCTTATTTTGCAGATTTCAATGTGAAAGTAATAAACCTCTGGTGTTTTTTTACTCTGTAATTCAGAGCAATAAAGGACACAGTCCAGATAGGATAGCATTCTGTACTTGTTAGAACAATGGCCAAAACAACTCAATTCATGCTTAAACTTTATGGCTCTTAAAACTTTTTTGATTTCCTTAATATTGCAAGAAGAGAAATGCATTGCTTACTTAAGTGCATAAAACATTTTACATGCAACAGGTAACATTGTTAGGGGTTGATTTTAAACAATACAGTAATTTACTGCATAACGTTTAAATGGTTTCACTCGTATGTACACGGAAGACATCTTATGGGCTCTAGTAAATGTAATTATCCCCCAAGCCCAGGACTGGCACACTTCTCTGATCTTTTCTCTCTTTCTCCTCGGCAGACTGGATGATTGACCATCCCAGCATTATTGACTTCATGTCCAATGTCTGTCCTCCTGGACCAACCCCTTTCTACCATCTTCTTTCAAAAACTGGAATACCAGTTACCTACCTGGGTTCTCTTTGCACTTGTCTGTAACGACATCACTGCAGCTAATTGTGTGTTTACACTTTTCAAACTGTCTTATTATATGGGGTTACCAAAGTTGCACCCCAAATCTTTATCTATGTTTTTTGTGCCATTTTACAATGAATTTCACTGATTAACTATTTTATGGACTCACTCTATCAGTGAGATAGTATTCCTCCACACCTTTTCATTTTCTTGGCAGCTGCTGCTGTATTGCTTATAATTTGGAGGATGTGCTGATAATCTTCATGTGCTGCCACCACCACCTCTTGCTTTGCTGGCATGATGGTAGTTGTTCTCTGATTCTCAGAATTGTAGCCCTTTGCTGATTAGCTGTTCAGTGTTCGAATTATAAGGGCTCCTAAAGCTTGCTGTAAATGCATGTAATTGTAATTTAACCACATTCAGGATTGTGTGAGTCAAATGTATTCTGGCATTTTGGCTCTGGATAATTAATCCATGGCTGTGAAATCTTGCTATATAGCAAGTGTGAGGGACAGCCAAGACTCTTACCCTTCAAAATGGAAGGACGGGGGGTGAGGAGGAGCTTGCAAGAGGTAATACCTCCCCCAGGACGACAGAGGGTAGCCCTCCTGGTTTACTACAATGGCACAGGTTTGGAGCATAGAAGTGCAACCCTACTGGGGCCCATGGCCACCGCCATGGGGTGCAGGGGGAATGGCTGAGCCCTCTTCAGTAGGACTGCTGCCACACCCAGAAGTACCCCCGGAATGAGATCACCTGTGGCATGTACAGGTGCTCTATAAAAGGAACCGCTTCACTCCATTTAGGGAGCCAGAGTCAGGAGGAAGCAGAGCGAGGAGTGGAGGCAGAAGAGAGAGAGTGAGAAGAGACAAAGAGACAAAAGGGACTGTGTATTTGATGTTTATTGTGCTTGTTGTACTGTGCTGCTGTGGGAAGCGTGGGAGAATTGCTTCCCTACTATAATAAATGTGTGTGTTGCTGCACTTGTCCCTGGTGTTTGTTGTGTAGGTTGTTTGGGGAGCAGTGTGCCCCCTCATGGTCATACAAGCATGAATTTGTTTTGAGATCAATTTTCTGATCTGTCTTTCTGGAACAGACTACTCCTGGTCAGTCATATATTCTTTTGTCTGCATCTTCTTCTGTTTTTCATTTCACTGCAAAATCCAGGCATATAGAGTAGCAGAGGGGTCGGAAAATCGAATGGGCCCCCGATGTACTTCCTACATCACTGAATGGTTATCACACTCATAATGGGGAAATTTAAACTGAAACAATGTTGCAGTATAAACAGTAATTTTGTTCTTTATGATCAATTAACCATGATTATTGCTTTTCTTTCCGAGTGTTAAAAAATACCTAAGCAATAGACATTTTTCATAGTTAAATACAAAGCTGGGAGTCATAACTAGGAAATGTTTTACAAACAACATATAATTCAATGAGGAAACCAAAGATAAGGGAAACCCTAGGGCCAAGAAAACAAAATTTTTAATAAGGAACATGACAGGGTCAAAGCGGCATTCTGTACAGCCATCTGAATGGTACTGTTGGCAGCATGGTCTAATAGCCATAGTCTGTAGAAGCAGCAAGAAGACAGAAAAAAAAGTGAATTCAGTTGACACACAGGTTGGCAGGCTGGCTGCACAGACAAATGAGGCAGTTGCCATTTGGCTGAAAGGTGGCCAGCTGCACAGAGCAACAGGAGCAAAAATGTTTGCTTTCAAGAAGGGATTTGGCGGGCTGCAAGGGCAAACAGGATGTGGAAGTTACTGGTTAGATAATGGAGGGTGCAGGTGGCTGGATGTGTTCACTTGCTACTCAGACAGAAGCAAAATGGACACTTGACATGTTGGTTCATTGGACAGATCCAGATAAATGTTTGTCTCTACTTCACTTGAAAGCAACCAGACAAAAAAAACAAAAGGTCAGTCGGTATCTGCTCAACAACCAGGAGAACTACTGAAAACAAATATGTGTACAGAAAATGAATGGATGCCATTCAGCAAAATGGATGACTCCCTAAAAGCAAAAAACACAAGCAGATGGCAGCTGGCACATGTTCGTTGGAACCAAGGAGTATGAAGATGCTGGTTTACTGTATTCAAGAGTTCCCATACAGACTAAGCTTGAATGACAGCACTTTGCTTTCAGCCAGAATTTAAAGAGAGTGCCTGTGACACAACAAAGGCCAGCATCAAATACACAGAAATGCACCCAGCACTCCCAAAATACTTGTAGTAATGATATCCAATCCATCATTAATTGTTGTGTGGTTTTGAAATGCAAACTGCCCACTTCCTTCTAGTCAGCTTCACCAGTTCCTTCAGTCCATTTGTTTATTCACATCACAGACATGCTATAATGGAGGCTTGTCTTGATTTAGTTCCCTGTCAGGGTGCTACTCTTCAGATTCAGACTGCTCTTTTGTTAAAATCTCTCAGTAAAATAATCTTTTTGACCTGTGTTCTTCCTTGAGCTCAAGTTCTTGTTTACATATAACAATAAATGTTACGATTTTTTCAATTTTTTTCCAATAATAATATTGTGTAAAATTTAACCAAATGACCTCTGTCACTCACATATAAAATCAGAGGTCTAACCATACTGTATATGTTGTAATATATATGGCTAAACATTGGTACAGATTTGGGTCACCAGCAGTATAATTAGCAAAAAGTATATATACAGTTCCAACAAAATAACTACATTAACCTGAGGAATTGAGGTAAATGGTTTCCCCACCAAAACAGACGGGGCTGCTTCAGAAAATGGAAGGTGCTTCAAGGGTCTTTGACCTTTGGAACCTCTGGTTTGCAGATGAAAGAAGAGAAGATGTGAATTACAGCACCCCCTCCAGTTCAAGATGGAATTACAATCAGTATACCTGCCCTGAGATTGCTCATGTGTGTGTGACAATGTCTGAGTGTTTGACTGGTTGTTTGTGCGCTGTTGGGCAATAGCAATTCCTATTGTCCTTATGATTAATGTTTGATTAGGAAATTTATTGTATGAGCTCCAAGCATTTGACAAGAAAATAAAGGAAAGCCAGAAAAAGGAAAAGACAAGGCTACTCTTTTCAGCTTTGCTTTTATTTGTCTCCATGGACTATGATGCGTTCATTGAATTTGTTTATCCTATTACAATGTTGCTGAGAACTACACTCTATTCCAGGTGCACTGGGTGCAAGAAAAAAATACTCATTAAGACAGGCCAGTCAACATATAAGGCACTCTTAAAAATATAGTCAGTACTTATACTAGGGCAAATTAGAATGACCAAATATGTAAAAGAATATGTGTTATGTGCATGAAACCAGGATACCCAGAAATAACCTCAGGTAATAACCCCATTTTCTTTCTTTTTAAGTTTCTTCTTTGTTCAGACCAAAGTGTGCATATATATTTATATATTTATTTACCTATTTATGTATCTATTCATTTAAAGAGCTTCTGTAAAAAGCTAAATTTTCCCCATGGACAAATAAAGTTCTCTCTGTCTATTTATCTATCTACAGTATGTAGAAAGTGGCAGACAGTGCAAAACACTGTTTAACTGGAAACCAGGCTAACACTATGTGTAGGGTGGAGGTAGCAAGTAAGGACCAGGAAAACCAAAGAAAATGTGTGGTGCCAACAGGGCCAGCCTGTTTAGTGCAATTAACCAAAGATACCAAATAAATAAATGAGCATACTGTGGTGCAACTGAAATAGGTGTAATATCTGCCTTTTTAGCTTCAATGACCTTTCCAAACAATCATCTCTCTTGATTTGGGAAACTTGTGCATTCAGAATGAAGTTCCATCAATTGAGACACCATCCCTCATGAGCCCTCACCTTTATAACATCCAAACCTTAAGGGTAGTGGCTTAATTCTCTGGGGACGTGGCTGAGTTGCCCTCTATGGGCTGTTTCCCTGAGCTAGAGAAGAGAAAAGAGAAAATACAATTGGTTTTGGCACCCCGTCCTGTCCCAGTGGGTTATTGCATACCTTGTCCAAATCTGGAAGGAGATCCTCAGGTCCCCATGAGTGGCAACTTATACTGAGCTTTCAGGTACCCTCAGTCACCACTGCACCACATTGTCGAGCCTAATGTGTGTTAGCCATTATTTAATAACATAATAATCAGTCTATTTAGACCTATGGTGTATAATAAAGTTTTATTAATGTTGTTTTGTTTGAGAAATTACCTGGTTAACACTTTTATTTAAATCACTTGATGGATGAATATTGTAACATTCTGTGTGCTAATTATTGTCTATAATAGTACAGAATTATGTTTTTGAGCCTGACTTTCAATACAGTGTTTTTACTTTATCATCTTCTAAGTACAGTAGATAGTAATATGAATCTTTTATTTTTACTGTGTTTCATGGCATCATTGTTCAAAGACCTTTTTGGCCCCAGCACCAGTTGGTCCCTCTTATTGTTTAATTACAAGTGTGTTTTTATTTATTTTAATTATCCTTTTAGTACAGGCCTAGTGCACATTATCCACTGTGCCTAATTATTAATATTACTTAGTGTAATTGGTAAATTAATGCAAATAATATAAAGTTTGTAAGCTGAGTATTTCTGAGTGATTTTGTTAAGGCATTAACTCATAATTTCAACAGATGGTGGCTTTGCACCATTAACTATTCAGTCAAGCGTACGCACCAAATGTCTCAACCTGTGATTTCTGCTTTACAGAACAAGATTATAACAGCTGTATATTCCTGCTTTAGGTGAAAATGTTCTGCTTCCAGTACGCAAACTCTCACATAATAATTCAAGGTAAACCTCACCATTTATTTCACACTTTACATATACAGTATAACATTCAGTACTAAAAGTAAAAGATGTTTCAAGTTCCTGTAGGTTCCTCTGGATTAATGAAAGATTTTCCATGGTTATTTTATTTGCAATTTTCCTTAGAACTTACCCACTTTCCAATATTGGAATTTAGGCATATAGTTATAGAGATACACAGGCATTAAAATAAAAATTAAATTAAATTAAATTAAAATTATATGGCCTGCTTTGAAAGAATTCTAAACGCTGTATAAACTTTAAACAACTAGCTATATTTTCTGTACATTTATCTTTAAGCAAAACTCGCAATATTTTAATTGAATTACAAAAATAAAGTAAAGGCATATAAAATATATTGAATATTTATCAGTGTTGAGAATATAATGATTGAATTGCACAGTTAAATTATTTTTAACAGGAACTGCAGGATAGCTAGTCTATATAGCAAAAGATGTAATTCTTAAGACTAGATAGATCAGTAACTAACTTCTTCTTTTGGCTGCTCTTCATAAGTCTAAATATGACACACATCATTTTATGAGAACAAGATGTTTTTAGATATGCCAAAGAGAGTCATGCATAATTGGTTTTCTTCTTAAAAAAATTAAAATTTACAGAACAAACTAAAAAAAGGATCCTGACATAAAATGTTATGTTTCAGAGGGAAGGAAACTCATTGATGTATTTATTCCTAAACCAAACCTAAAAAAAGGAAAAATAAATACAGTAATCCCTCGCTATATCGCGCTTCGCCTTTCGCGGCTTCACTCCATCGCGGATTTTATATGTAAGCATATTTAAATATATATCGCATATTTTTTGCTGGTTCGCGGATTTCTGCGGACAATGGGTCTTTTAATTTCTGGTACATGCTTCCTCAGTTGGTTTGCCCAGTTGATTTCATACAAGGGACGCTATTGGCAGATGGCTGAGAAACTACCCAACTTACTTTTCTCTCTCTCTTGCGCTGACTTTCTCTGATCCTGACGTAGGGGGATTGAGCAGGGGGGCTGTTTGCACACCTAGACGATACAGACGCTTGTCTAAAAATGCTGAAAGATTATCTTCACGTTGCTACCTTCTGTGCAGCTGCTTCCTGAAGTGACATGCTGCACGGTGCTTCGCATACTTAAAAGCTCGAAGGGTACGTATTGATTTTTGATTGAAAAACAAACTCTGTCTCTATCTCTCTCTTTCTCTCTTTCTCTGCTCCTGACGGAGGGGGTGTGAGCTGCTGCCTTCAACAGCCACGGTGCTTCGCATACTTAAAAGCCAAACAGCCCTATTGATTTGTTTGTTTTTCTCTATCTCTCTGACAGTCACTGCTCCTGAGCGCACTCCTTTGAAGAGGAAG
>NC_041399.2:97282469-97302469 GCF_900747795.2 Erpetoichthys calabaricus
ACAAATATGTGAAATCAATGTTTTTGTTATTGACAGTGTGCTATTTTGATTTGGACGCTGGGGAGGAGCTAACAAAGAAGTACTTTAACCTTGTTTATTAAATTTTGGATAATGAAGGGCTTTGGGAAACTCTCGCAAAACTTGCTTGTTCTTTCTCTATGTTGTTTTTTATCTTGTTTGATATTCAATAAGATAGATTATTTTTGGGAAATGTACTCTTCTTTGTTACTTAGGAAGAGATTTGTTTAACTTTGGCAACATTATTTTGTGTTGTTTGATAGATGCTAGACTTTAATAATAATAATAAAACTATGCCCTTTTGCTTTGTTATCCTTTTGCCCTCAGATGTTAACATTTTATATTTCATGATCAATCGCCTTTTGGTTGACAGTTGGCTTTGCAACAAGATACTAATGATGAGGATTTCTTTAGTTGATAATGAATTAATTTACAATTACAATTACAAGGTGTTCTTGTCTTCAGACTGGAAAACACTATGCATTTGTTTAATACATTTCTAAAACTTTTTTTAAAAATTACTACTACTATAGTACTACTTCTATACCCTTACTGGAAATAAGTCTATTTCTAATATTGAAGGCAAGCATTCAAGTTGATACTTTGCGTATTCTTACACTTACTCCACTGGTGCACTTATCCTCTGCTCTTTTTACTCCTGTGTTGCACTAAAGGTAAGAATTTAGCCAGAAGTCATGTCAAAACAGAAAACCTGGTACCTGACATTTTAAATGAGAAAAGCTGTCTGTTCTTTCCAAACACTGGAGCTGCTGAAGCAGTGGATGCTTTGTCATTGGTACCCCCATCAGAAATCACATAAATGAAAAGAATATATCCATATATATGTAAACTTACTTGAGCTGAATAAGGCTGTTGTTCTTGATTTTTTCCCACTACCACATACTGATGGGCTGATATCTCAGTTACAAAACTCTGCCATTGCTGTTACAATGAGGTAAGTTTTTGGTTTATCAATATGTCCTTCCACCATCCAAACCTGCTAATGCATGCTTGAATGTTTTTATAATGCATTAAAGATTATTCCACCTTTTGTTGTCATCCTTCCAGGCTGATGTCAGCTCCTGACATTTTTTAAACCTCAACCCTTCTTCATCATCTTATGGGTGATCAGCATTATCATAATAATATATTCAGTTACTCAACACCTGCTGAACACATTCACTGCATCTCTAATGTCATGCAGAGCCTGGAGAATTCAGGACTAAAAGTAATCGAGAACAGATGTTATTTGTTGTTGCACAGAAAAGAGTATTCAGTGCAGACTCTCCAGCCTTGTGTTCTTATTATCAAATTCTTTTGCCACAGTGTATCTTTAGCTGTATTCTTAGGGTCATTGTCCTGCACGAAGGAGAACCTTTGTCCCAGTCTCAAATCTTTGGCAGAATGAAGCAGAAAGAATTGCACTGGGAGGGATGAAAACTTTCACAATGCACCATATTTGTGAGGATCTGGGACTACTTCAGTGAGTTTTCCTTTGGTATTATTCTTTCTTTTAAAATTTTTGAAAGTTTATATTGGTCTAACATTTGGACTATTTACTTTAGAGAGTTTCAAACATTGTGAATCAATGCTGTCATTGGGAAGCACTGTGATTAGTGATATTGCTGCGCTGTTAAGCCATCAATATATGAATAATGCCATTGCAGTCATTTTAATGGTACTGAGAGCAAAGCTTCACTTTTCGATCTTTATTTTTCAGCAGCAAGAGAAGACTCTGCTCATGAGAAAATAAAAAATTGAGGATTTTAAAGAAAAAAATAGAAGGGGGTTACAAAACAATGAAAGAAAAATCTAAATAAAAAAGAGAAAAGGCATAATATGTTATACTAATATATATATATATATATATATATTAATAATAATAACAATATATTAATAATACTGTTATGTATGTGTACTGTTTTAGTTGATATAATGTATAGGGTTGTTACAGGTATCCTGGAATGCAGAAGGGCAGAAGATTTGTCAAAATATTAGAGGTCCTAAGTAATGTGAGCATGCAGATATCTTATTTCATATGTTATGTTTGCATTATAAAGTTTATAACAGAAATTACAGTGTATATTTGAGCAAAATGTTACCAAAGAGACCATGAAGAGAAACAAAACTAATAGAAAAGTCTGCATTTGATTTTGATGTTATAGGTATTATAGGTATTTTCACAATCTAATAGATTTCCAAAAATGAAACAAAGTTATTGTATTGTGTTTGCTGGAGCACTTGACATTTTTTTCCAGTGACAGTGAAAAGAAAAATACAGCCATAAAATCCAAACTGATTGTTAAAACACAAGTAATGGTAAAATCTTTTAAAGTCAATAGCAAACACACAAGCTGTGGAGCTGAGCGTAACAAAGATGGCAAAACTAACTGATTAGAAAAGTAAAACATTTTTTTTTCTCTTTAAACTCTGCCGTACTCAGAGTATTAGCATTGAATGAAAGCATTGTAGCTTATAAACATAATTATGATCATGAAATTACAGGTGAATACAATAACTATTGTTTATAGTGATATTCATCACATTGCAACATCACCTTACCGTAGTTGTGGGAGAAAGGCACCAAGGTGCAACATTATAAGATCCAAGGAACATATTGGAAAGTAGACAGGAAGAAACAATTAGAAAAAGCATTCAAACACTAGATTCCTGTCATAGTTTTCTCTTTAATTAATTACATTTATATAGTGTTTTTTAACCTACTCAATGAGCTTTACATAGACAGTGAAGAACTTCTTTAACCACCAATGTATAGCATCCACCTGGATAATGTGAAAGCAGCCATTCTCACAGCAGTACGCTCACTACACATTAGCTTCACATTCATATTAGGGGTAAAAGAGATAGTTAGCCAATTATACATAGAAAGATGCCCTAAGATCTTTAATCAGCACAGAGAAGCAAGACATTGGTTTTCTGTCTCATGTGAAAAACTGAGCCAATTTTTACAGCACTGTTTCCCCATCACCACACTGTGGCTTTGGGATCCATACCCAGATGACAGGATAAGCGATCCCCTAAGGGCTTCACCAACATCTCTTCCAGCAGCAACCCAAGCTTTTCCTGGATGGTCTCCCATCCAAGTACTTGTCAGGCTCAAACATGCTTAGCTTTAGGAGGAAGTGCAAGTGATATAGTTATTAACATGTATTGGCTTGGAAAGAAATTCTGTTTTTGACTTTCAAAAGAATTCTAAACTTAAGTATGTCTAGTATTTGGGATACTTCTACCATTAAAATAGAAAAAATAGGAATCTAGCAAATTTATGTCAGTAATTTAGCAATTAGTAATCTAGTCACTTTATTTTTTTCAACAGGATCATGACACCATTGAATTTGGGAGGTTCTGTGTTTTTTTTTTTTTAAGTGTGTTAATTTAATATTCATTAACATATGCATGAGCACCAACTTGTCATAAACAAAATTATAGGCTACAATAAATGGTAAAGAAATAACAATAATTCGGTTCATCCATATTAAACAGTCTACCATTTAAAACATGTATTGCTGGATTTTAAAGGTTTATTGCTAGTAACGTAATATTCAGCAGAAGAGGACTGCAGTAATTAGGCATTCTAACTCTGATGTGTTTGAGGAGCCTGGTCCTTGACATGCAACAAGCAGCAGGTTTGAATACTTGTTCAAAGACACTATACAATACTTTAGAGGTTTTTTATTTTTTTCTCATTTAAAGAATATATTTTTGCTACATAGAATGACTTGGAATAACAAGAAGATTGATGTTAATGATTTAATTGGAACTTATAGTTGAAAAGCTTGTTCATTTTTCATAACATGCAAATCATAGCAGTAACACAAATAATAATAATAATCCTGCAACTGGAATAGCAAAAAAGACATAAATACGGCAAAACAAAACGATCATCATTACAACATTGCAGTAACTCCAAGCTATGAATTCATCACTAAACACTCATTTCATTTAAATTAAAATACAAAATTATAAAAATAAGAAAAATTGAAATATAAAATTCTCTGAAATGCTGTGCTAAAATTAGGGTGGAGTGGTGGCTCTGAGGCTAAGGATCTGTGCTGATATCTTGAAGGTTGTCGGTGCAAATCCTGTTATTGCCAGAAGGGATCCTACTTCATTTGTCCCTTGAGCAGGGCCCTTAACCTGAAAATTGTTTCAGGGGCACTGTAAAATGGCTGAACATGCGCTCTGAACTCTAAAGGTCATACAAAAGGAAAATTTCTCCTCAGTGATTAATATAGTTTACCACATACTAAATAAAACATGGGAAATGTCATCTTCTATTTTTACTACCATTGATGAATGACACTTCTAATATTTGTTCCTGGCTCATGACAAAGTTCTCTGTAGTTTCTCATTTGAAATACTTTTTGACATTGCAGAGAGAGTGGATGATGATATTGCCTTATCCGCATACGGTGGTGTGGTCAAAGTAAAGAGGAATGAGTCCATGTTTTAAGATAATTATTATTATTATTTGATTGCTTCATATTTTATTATTATATTGGGCTAATCAGTTTGTTTATTTATTTGTGTATGGTTTGCGTGGCTGCTTCGGTATCGATTATCATTTTGCTATCACCATTACCATAGGCTACCAGCTAGGTTGTCAGGTCAAACAATGTATAGACTGAATTATGTCTGGCATGGACCTTTCAATTCAATTTTAGCAATGCAACTTTTTCTGGCATCAGTTAGGAATTGGGGAAATAATTGATCCAATGACCTCCATAGATGGTGTCTACAGTATGTGCACATGGAAATGATTTTTATACTCACCTTTAGTAAATCCTAATTTGGTTGTTCATGGTAAAATACTGAAATTACTGAAACGTGAGTTAATATGTTTATATTTTCTTCTGACTTGTACAATATAAAATTGAAAATCAAATTTATTTTACCAATTAAGTTAAACGTTTATTGCAGACCACAGTACAAAATACAAAAAAAAGATAACAGTTTATAGAGTAGAAAGAGCCATATTCAGGTTCTTAAGAGTTAGGTATCATTGTATTGCTGCAAATATATATATACACATGTGAAATTGTAAGCTACAATGTTTTTAAGGTAAGAGAACTTTCACATTCACTTTCTCTTATAGACCAAACTTATTTATTTAGAATGTATTACATTACCAAACTTAATTCTTGAAATAATTAGTTAATGTCAATGTCAATTTATTTATATAGCACATTTAAAACAACATAGTAATGCTGTTCCTACAGTGGTGCACATAACTGAGATTACCACTTTCTGTCCTCAAAATGTTTACACAAATGCCTGTGCCCTCATTGACTTACTTCATCCTGTAAATATTAAAGACCCTTGCTTTGATACTGAGCACTTCTACCTTTCAAAATAAAATGTAAAGCAAAATGTGAAAGAATCGTGACTATAGATTCAGGTAACGTGATAGTTAAAGTATCAATTAGCCATAAATAAACAGAATAAGACTGAGTTAAATTACAAAAATGTCTAGGTGTGTCATCACTCTTTAACATCAGCCAATTCTGAAAATGTTTCTTGTACCATAACCTTCTGCTTCCTGTGCCTGAGCTAATTTTGCTCCCATCCACACACTACACTAAGAACTCCCACTTCTTTTACTTTATGCCCATTCTCTTATGTGTCACATTATCAAATGCTTTCTGAAAGTCAAGATAAATCATATGCTCCACTTTCATCATATCCTTTTGTTGCTTCCTTCCATAGCATTTCAGGATGTTAATAAAACATGATCTCCCATCTCTGGATCAATGCAGACTTTTCAGTAAAACTCCTGTTCTTGCAATGTGTCATTCAATCTTTTCCATAATAATTCCTTTCATTGATTTATCTGTGATGCAGGTTAAGCTTACTAGCCTGTAATTGACTGGATTTTCCCAATCACCGTATTTTTAAATAATGGCATAATATTTGCCATTTTCCAGTCCTTTGGAATTTCCCCAGTGCACAGTGACTTCCTAAAAATGTGCATCAAGGGCTTATATATATATACTCACTAACCTCCTTAACAATTTGAAGATAAATATATATTTCAGCCTGTTTAAGAATTACCAAAGCCAACGAAAAATCTTGTAATCCCGGCCCACCTTAAATCCATTCGCACCTCACCGTCAGTATCTTTTGTTTTGTAAATGTGTCAATAAGCACAAAGAGCAAGCAGCCTGGTATCTCATCTCCCTGCCCACCACTGCAGTTCAGTTCGCAAAGAAGGTTCTCGGTGCTCAGTGTTTATCTTGGAGTGAAGTGCTTGGAGTTGTAAAGGATAAATAATAAATTGTCATTTGGAATACAAACATTTCATATGTGTTCCGTGTCTACAACAATCTACATAAACACATTGTTACAACAGAAATGTTTTTCATGTTTCAGTAATCTGAGCAGTACATTCCCCTCAACAATTTCCAAATGACTCAGTACCTCCTTAGTATTTCCTTTTTATCTACTTCCCCTCATGTGAAGAACTTCTTTCTGACTGTTCTTTTTCTACTAAAATACTGAAGAATCTTTTTAGCTCATCTTTCAGCTTATCTACAATATTCCTCTCTAACTGCCTCTTAGCTTCCATAATATCCTACTAATCTCCTACTAATTCTAAATTTTGAGATGTTCATGTCCTGCATTATATGTAAAACATTTTTAAACATTTTCACTGCTCCACAACTTTATCCACACTTATCCAAGTCCACCCTACTTAGACTTTGCTGCATCTGCTCAGAATTTGCCCTACCAAAGTTCAATTTAACAGTTTTGGTCTTTGCATTTGCACTCTTCCAAAATAATAAGAATTGTATTAAATTCTGGTCACTTGACCATAATGGTTCAATCACCTCTACACCCTCAATTCTATCCTGATTATTACAAAATACTACATCTAATTGGTGATTGGGAGAGTCAGTTTGTTAGCTATATGTGTGGACTGCTCAGGTTATTTAGTCTGTTTGTTCAGCTTTATTTTGTTTACTTATAAACTGTAAAATTCCACCTTGTCTTAAATGACTATTTTCCACAATAGTTTGACAACTGGGCTGCAAGTTAGCACAGTGGCTACTGCTACTGCCTTATAAATCTTGTTCTCAGTCTCTGTCTATGTTGAGCTTTCACATTCTTCCCATGCCTTCATAGGTTTTTGTCATAGTACTCTGCTCATTCTTCCACATTTCATACATGTGTATGGTAGGTTTAATTACCAATTGTACACTGATCTAGAGTGTGGATATGTTTGTTTGTTTGAGTCCTGCAGTGGACTGGCTATGCATCCAAAGTTGGCACTTTCTTCCACTTTATACAACCATTATTGCCTTCAGCCATCATAACTCTGAACTGGCTTAAGTGTGTTTAAGAATATTTTATTATACTTAACAGCTAAGGCCATTACCTTCCCCTGTCCCCATAATGATTAATCCAAAAAGTAAATAATTCCATTTAAAATAATAGTCTTTTATAAGTCAGTGTTTCTCAACCATTGGGGTGCCGGCAGTGGGTCATGATTGCTATTGTTTACAATTGAAGTGGGTTGCAGCTTCCTCCTAGCTTTGACAATCTTGCTCTGACAATTGCAGTAATATGTCATACATATCAGTTATAAAAAAGACTGAAAATTAGACTTGTGACTGCACACATGAGTGTGAAATGCTGGGGAATAATGTTTCTGAACAGGGCAGCAACACGTAAAAATTAAGGCACCTGGAAAATAGAAGGAAAATGGTGGCTTCTCCAACACTGGAGAAAAATGATACTGAATTCTGTGTGTTTCATCTGGTGTCTCTTCCAAAGTGGTAAAAAAAAAATTAAGTGGACATGTGTTCTTTTTCTTTCTTTTTTCTGAGAAGTTGAGGTAATCTAAACACGTGTGTCAGGCATTTGTTTTGTTTAACAGATCAGAGAAAACGGTAACACTTAATGTAAAGTGTTACTGAGAAAACTAATGTGAACATATATTTGTACAAGAATAATATGAGATACATACATTAAATGTGTCCTACCCTTCACAAAAAGGTGGTGTACAAAGGCACATCCCTGAATCAAACCTCTCCTACATAGATTAAGATGATAAAAGATGTGAAAAGAACATCTCATGAGCATTGCCACTGTCAATAAGTGTTGTAGGTGGCAGTAAGTAAGATGAGGTCAGACCTGCTCTGATTGTACCATAGGTTTATATTTAGAGTCATTACAATTTGAATAGAGCTGGTCCAGCTTGTAGTGTGGAACATCCTAATAGACATTTGCGTTCGGAATGCTTCATAATTAAGATATTCAAAATAGAGTGAATCATTTCTGTTGCTGAGTCAGCTAGGATGATGTAGCTTATCATCCTGAGCAGTAATGTGGACACATTCAGTCTGCATGTTAATGTCAGGATCTCACATTTAGATTTAATTGTACTATGCTCTCTTTTTCATCATTGTACATTAACATAAATTTCTAGTCCCCCTCCTGCCTTTTCCCCTCAGTCTTATGAAGCTCATCCAGAATTAAAATAGCATCTGGAATATATCTTATCATTATATGGAGTCAGGCCAGTTCTCAATACTTTCCACTTTATTTTATCCTTGCTCCACATTTAATCCTCCTCCATCCTTGGGTGAGCTAGTAACTTTTATCCTCACTCAGATCTTTTCACCCTTTCCATTTTTGGACTAGCAGCTCCTCCGATAGGATCTAGTAGAGCTTTTTAGGTGGCAATGATCACTGTGCTACCAGGTGAATACTAAAATATTTATTATCCCACTTTATTTTCCTCCAATACTTTTACATTATCAGATGTTATATATGTAGTATGAAGGATTCCTGAGCGTCAATGGCCCAAACCACCAACACGAACACACAAGCACAGTCCTGGGTTCAAATAAAAGTAGATTTATTATTCAAATCACCTCAAATATGTCACACAAGCACAAAACACAGGTTTTCTCTCCACAATACTTTATTCTTATCGCATTACCCTCCTCCACTCAAGCGTTGCTCCACTACCTCCCAGCTCCAACTTGCCTGGATAAGGGAGTGTGGTCCCAATGCCCGATGGAAGCACTTCCAATTGACATGGAAGTCTATTATAACAGCGATCTTGTTTCTCTGCAACACTCTCTTGTGGCCCCCAGTGACTCCAGAAGGTCTGCTCTGCCGAACTACTTCTCTAACATGCCTTGTTGGTTTCCTAGGTGGAATAGACATCTGGGGCTGCTGCTATCTATCGTGCTGGGGGAATAAAAAGCTTCCAGTGACATCTCTCTTTCCTAGTGACCTGTCCATCCATCCCTTTTGGTCCTCCCATCCGGGTAGGGAACCATCCCCTCTCCTGGCCGGGAAGTCCATCCAGCCCATGTGGCATCTACAGATAGCCACCAGATCCTTTACGCTCACCCTGTGACATCTCTCAAGTTTGAACCTTGTGCGAAAGGCAGTTAAGATGACTCAACTCAAAAATTCATTCAAAAAATTAGAGGTAACAAGCCAGAGGTCAAATCTTAACATTAATAATTAAAAACATTTAAAACACTAATACTTGTAAAAAACAATTGTTAAAAATAAGAGCGAGGGAGAGCTGTAAAGGATTTTTTAATTTATGTGTTAGTTATTTAACATAGCTAGCAATATTTACTGTTCTAACAAGATCCATGATAGCACATTGCATGGCAAGATGATCTCACTACAGCCATTAAGAAAAAGCCTTCAATATATTTAATATATTCAATAAATTCAATATATTCAATAAATGTTTAAAAACATTTTAAAAGACTATTTTCTGTAGTACGGGAGAGCATATGAGCTAAAGAATACTGTAGAATTTTTTACATATGCTGCCACTGCACTAATCTGAAAATTTACAGACAATTTGCCAAAAAATTCCAGTTCATAAGGTCTTGCAGCCCATGAGAGCAAGTGTACTTTTCTCAAAATTAAATCAGTTTCTGTAATTAAACTGAAAATGAACTCCCAGGTGTTATCTGGTGGGAAAAGAGTGAAACAAGTCTGCCATAAGTGCCCTACTGTGTTGTCACAGATTTGAAACATGTTCTAAATGAAATATTCAGTAGTTCTTAGCAGAAATATTTTGAATTTTTCTGTCAATGCACTTTTGTGGATAAGGCAGTTGAATGATCACATGACTTATAAAAGTAGTCTGTTATATAAGGTACAATATTACATTTATAAAATCCTTAATCTAATTGACAGTTTTACAAGGTTTAAAATGATTAAATAAAAGGCAAGAACCAAACATGGACAAGATACAAATTCACTGCAGGACCTACTTAGTCCATACCCACAGACTGCCAATTCCCAGTTAACCTAATGGGTAGCTGTTTAGAGATGTGGAATGTAAAGCCAAATACCTGGAGAGAAATCCTAACAGAAGGAATGTGCAAACAACCAATTCTAGAATTTTAATGACATGTTTAAAAAGTTAAATCCCAAAAAATACATTGAAATAGGTTCATACAAATGGAGTTTTCTAAATTGGGGGTAGCTGAGTGGTAGAATGGTGTAGACGCCAAATCACAGTATTTAGATTATCACTACATTTCCTAATTGAATCCATTCCTTCTATATTATCTTTGTGTTAGTGTGGGGTTACTTCAGGGGTGTTATTTTTATTTGATGCGTGACTCTAAACTGTCTTGATGTTATTGAGTGAGGGTGTGTGCATTAGTATACCTTTGGATCGACTGTTCAGGCTAGTTTCAGAATTGTTCCCATTCCTCCTAGATTGTGCTCTAAATCCCTTTGTTGTTTTAAGAAAGTGGATGAATGAAATTTGTCTCATGTGCTGTTTGACAGTTGTTGATGAAAATTCTCATTTTTGCTGTTAGTAACTTTTGTATATTTGAAAGTCTTTTAAGTCTTAATATCTTACAGTAAGTATTTAAAGTCTTTTAAGTCTTAATATCTTAAGTATTTAAAAGTGGTATTAAAAAATGTAAAACTTTTTCAACAGATTCAGAATTTTAAAGGAATACATTAGATTCACATTTTAATATGAATAAAGTATCATTTCAAGAACTAGAAATCTCTAAGGCATCAAGGCATACAAAAAAATTACATCATGTTCACCTCAGTGTCAAGCCTTGAGGCATTGTGATTCCATAAAGTATACGGCCAGGGATGTGTTATACTAAGTTCAAGTTATAATACCTCTTCTGTCATCTTCATTAAACCTTTTATTCCAAATATTCCCAACAGCACCAAACAATAAAACAGTAGGTAAACATCCTTGTGGGCAGTGTGCCCTTGTGGCTAAGGCCTAAGATTTTAAACCACAAAGTGTTGCTAGTGCAGTTTCCACCTTTGAATCACTATGTGTGCAAATTAATTATCCTGACTTTGCTTCAGAAATCTTCTGTATAGTAAGAAACAGCTGAATAGACAGACAATGCAGAGACACAGAAAAAGGTTGGGGTACCATCCTGGTAGTGCTCTTTAATTGAATAACTGAAAGGGCAGCTGATAACAGCTCAAAAAAAAAAGAAAAAGATTGCTGATCAAGGCCAGCTGTGTGAGTGAATGCGCCATGCTCCCAAGTTTGTCAGGTTAGCATCTGGCACCACCTTCCAGGAACCAGTTGTTATTATACTCTGAGAGCCAGAAGGGGTGAAAGCTTCTCTGGAGGGTGGTTGGATCAGTTGTCCCTCTTGGACGTTTTTTCCTTGGCAAGGAATAAATGAGAATATAGCATTACCCGGGGTGGTATTGCTTACCTTGTCACAGCTAGGAAGGTGGTCCCCATGTACGCATGCATGACTATCTATATACAGTGGAACCTCGGTTCACGAACGTCTCGGTACACATACACCTCGGTTTACGACCAAAAAGTTCGCCAAACTTTTGCCTCGGTTCACGACCACACACTCGGTATACGAACAAGCCAGTTTCCCTTTCGGTTTGTGCGCGCTGATGATTTCCGTACATGTTGCATTGTTCTCGGTCAGACGTGTGTGCGTGCTTTCGCTGCGAACTCTATGTGCTCTATTTCATTTCCCTTCCAGGTCGTACGCGCCGATTACTGTATTTAAGCACGTTTTCAGCCTCTCCCTGTTCATTGTTCTCAGTCAGACGTGCGTGCTTTACCTGTGAACTCTTTGTGCTCTACAGTATTTCGTGTGCTTTTGCAGTTAACCATGGCTTCTAAGCAAGTGAAGAGTGGTGAGAAGAAAGTTTTGCAGAAAATTGAAATCGAAGTAAAGAAAGAAATTATTGAAAAGTATGAGTGTGGTGTTCATGTTACTGATCTTGCCGCCGAGTACAAGAAGTCAAAACCTACAATTTCGACTATTCTAAAGCAGAATCTATTCAAGCAGGTGATGTTGCAAAAGGAGTTACAGCGTTAACCAGGCAGAGGCGTCAAGTGCTGGAAGAGGTGGAAAAACTGTTTACCAGTTTATTCATTTACCAATTTGAGAACCCTCGTGCTTTCAAGTAGCACAATGTAAACAAAGCCAGACTGCCAGTGATGTGGAGGGCAAACGCGAAAGGTTGGGTCACAAGGACTTTGTTTTTGGAATGGCTGCACGAGGTTTTCGCTCCCACCAGCTAAACAGCTAAAAACACCAGAAACCCAAGAAAACAGAGAAAACTCCTGAAGGAAAACATCCCTCCATCGCGGAGCCAGACTCTCCCTCAAAACTGTAACCTCCTGTCCACCCATTTTCTCCTCACTTCATGCCAGACCTTGACTCATGCAAGGTTAGTTTTCTTGGTGGTTTATGGTTAGTTTTTGTATTTCAGATTTTTCAAATGTTTCTTTTTTCCCCTGTGTTTAAAACTCATTAAAAAAAAGTGTTTGTACAGCGATCGGTTGCAAGGCTATAGCGCGAACTCCTGTAAATGTTACTTTCTTGGTGGGTTTTTAAATAAAGTTCAGATTTGTTCAAATGTTCCTTTTTTCCCCCTGTGCTTAACACTCATTAAAAGAAAGTGTTTGTACAGCAATCGGTTCCAAGGCTATAGCGCAAACTCCTGTAAATGTTACCTTCTTGGTTGTTTTTTAAATAAAGTTCAGATTTGTTCAAATGTTCCTTTTTTCCCCCCCGTGCTTAAAACTCATTAAAAGAAAGTGTTTGTACAGCAATCGGTTGCAAGGCTATAGTGTGAACTCCTGTAAATGTTACTTTCTTGGTTGCTTGTGGTTGGTTTTTAAATAAAGTTCGGATTTGTTCAAATGTTCCTTTTTCTCCCCTGTGCTTAAAACTCATTATTTTAAAACCTACATATATATGTGTGGTATCATTCCTTTCAAAATCTATCAAACTTTAATGTGATGTTGTTAGATTTTCAGATTCTTATTCTGTTTTTAAATTATAAACTAAAAAATATCAAGAACTCACATCCCGTGAGACGAGACTTTGTGCTAAAAGATTTAACCATGCCCGTGGCTGGAAATAAAACACAAAGAGTAAGACAGCTGCTGTACAGGCTTTTAAATGTTCGAAGCACCAGCAGCTGATCGAGCAAAGAGGAGGTAAAAAAAAACTGTATTTGTTTCCCATTGTATCACCGTTTAAGAGGGGGTTTCGGAGGAGCGACCGCATCTCCTTGGGGTGAGTTCAGCCCCTCTCTTTACAATACGAGCAGTAGAGACACAAAGTGGCTGGCACATAGCGCAGGCTGGGGGTGTTGGCAAGCAAAGCGAGCAGGGGGCGAACCCATATATATATATATATATATGGTACAAATTATGGTATAACTGAATAATTGCAAAGAGCTATTGATTTTTAAGTATTTCTCATTTATTCCTTATTTTAGAAGTTTATAAAGAATGAAAGAAACATAATTTTGCTTCTGACAATATATGCTTATAGACAAAAAACAACCTTCAATAATAGGCTTCAGCAATTAGAGTTAAATTTGAAATTTATTTATATTACACACTTTACTGTATGTGTCTTTACATCAGCTATCAAACACAAACAATATATGGTTTCAGAGGCATTATAAATATCATTATTAACTGTAGGTATTTTTGAAATTACTTTTTTAATCAGTATAAAAAAATCTGCAGTCAGAAAATAGTTTGACCTCATAATCTCCTACTCTTCCCGCTAAACCAATGTAATGTACTCATAAGTAATATTAGCCGCACTAGGAGACTGGTACAACAAACAAGTAAGTTAGAATGGAAGGACCAAAGAAAGTAAGAAGATGTTTAGCTCTTCACCAAGAGTTTATTTTACTCTTCCTGAATGCTTTCATTCAAAGGCTTATAGTGTTACTGATGCATTGTAAATCTTTGCCATAAGCAGTTTCTGGTTATTAGGTCATGAAAAGATGTTTCACCTGCTCAGGATAGTTTCCCAGAAGCCCAGCAGGGTTTTATCAGTAAATGAAAGCAGAGCTTGCCTGTGGTATAAGTGACATGTGGTACAAGCCTTAGGCACACAGCGACTAAACTGATATATAGAAAAGGCAATTTTTGCAGCTGCCTAGGGCATGTGTATTAAGTGATTACAAGGTTGCCTTCTAACAACATTAACAAGTAATTATAAAACATGTAAGATTTTTCCCTCACTGTAAGTCCTTGTTTCCAACCTATTACAAGATATAAATTGTAGTATAGTGTAATAATCAGGTTCTGGAAGTAATATTAGAAAAAAGAGTAGGGGACAGAAACAAGACAAGAGGGAGGCAGATGTAAGAGAGAGTATATGTCCTTCAAAAAACTACAGGTTACAAAAACAGAATTCCTCTCTCTTTGTGGGGAAAATATTCAAGAGATGTATCAGTCTGAAATTTCTCATGTTCAATGCCATTTTCTATACTAGGTATTGTACTACATGAAAAATAATTTCTAGATTAATTTATTGTTATCTTTCAATTTCTGAAGCCAGTTCTCTTCATTTGTGGATTTGACTTTTTCTGTTTTATTTTATTTGGCTGACCATCACTCATTATCTCCTAGAAGTGAAGCTCTGAGCAACCTGGTTCAGACTGTCATCGCTCCTGATTTTGATGGGAAAGCTACATTTTATAATTTAGATGTTTCAAATTTAATATGCCTAAGTAAAAGTTGTTTTTGATTATTTTCTTATGAATAAAGTGGCTCCACCAGGCTTTAAATATTTTGAGTTTGGTCAAACATCTATCTATCTATCTATCTATCTATCTATCTATCTATCTATCTATCTATCTATCTATCTATCTATCTATCTATCTATCTATCTATCTATCTATCTATCTATCCTTGTAGTCTCAAACCAAGTAGTTCTGTATTTGCTGTATTATCAGATGAGTCTCACCAGATATAAATGGTTCATAAACTGGATAACTGTCATTATCCACATGCCTTATGGCAACTTGATCTGCCTCATGTAAGGTTCACTACAGTGGCTTTGGTACTGTTAACGTGTTATCCTGAGGCACTAGTCTAATGGTTAAAGGCACATTGTTGTATTTAACAGATCACTTATTTTAAGTAGAGAAGCCAGAGACTTTGATCAGACAGAAGCAACAGTTCATCACATGATCCTTCTGTTCACCCCATATCATGGCAACTGCAAACAGCATTCACTTCTGAATACCTCTGAGCCTGGCTCTCATGTCAACCGTGCATGTTGAACAACATGGAGGAGGAGCCCACAGTTTGCTTTGATTGCTAATTTTACAAACAAAGTAGAACTTATGTGCTTTTTTAACAAGTGTAGTCATGCTTTGAGACTTCAGTGTATAATCATAAATAAATGTAACAGAATGCATCATGGCTTTTGTGATATTTGACAGACATTTCTGCTGTAATGGATTTTATTCTAGTCAATAAATGGATAAGTAAATACAGTATGCCTGTAAAACATGTGCATTAGCACACATTCAAACTGATATCAACATAATGAGAACCATCTGTGTACACAAGTTATTCTGGTAGCATGAGCCACCACCACTCATCCTAACTAAGCATGCCCAGCATGGCTAAGCCTTATCAAAACAGTTTTGTAGGCCACATATTAGTAGACTTAAAATATGAGAGGAAAACACAAAAATAAGTGATTGTAATATAACAATACATGTTAGGAAACTGTATGTGATCAGCAGGCCAGAATCCATAAGATATACCCAAAAGTGTCCTAATAAACAAAATATTTCTTGTCCAGTGTGTTTCTTTCAATATTTTCCAATAAAGACTAGGAACATCAGAATACTTTGTTGAGATTCCTGAGGATCAGCTCAGCTGTGCTGTTTCCAAAATTAACTATTGTTCTAGTACCTCGGATCCCATTCCAAACTCTGATAAAAGCTTGTTATGCAGCATTACATGACCACAATTATGAACACGTACTTGACTTCCGGCAAAGAACCCACTACCTTTAAATTCATTGCTATAGAATCAATTCTGAAGCCTACATCTTGATGCTGCAATTATATCTAATTACCGTCCCTTTAATATTATCTTTTATATTAAATCTAAAGTGCTTAAGAAGATTGTTGCACTGCAGTTGGAATTCCACTTTGTCCCTGAGCTATGAAGTGTTTGATTTTGTATTCTTGGCATTAAGTAGTACCAAGATTGCATTGGTTGTCAATCCGCATGTCAGCAGATTACAGATCTTAAAATCTCCTCATTTCATTATATCTAATTAATGCTGCATCAGGCACTACTTATCATGGCATTTTACTCCAACTCCTGAGGTTCTTGAAACCTCATTGGATGGATGGAATATTTGGCCTTAGTGAAGCAAATACAAACCTTGTGTCTTCTGTTTAGTTCTTTGTCCTTTGATCTATTTGTTACCCATGGGCAGAAACTTACATCATAATTATATGTTCTTTCATTGCTATTCTGATGGCACACAACTTTTATCTTCAGACCTCTTCATACTGCACTGTCTCGTCTATTGAATGCTTAGTTGACATCCAGAGCTGTAGGGGTGACAACAAAGAACATCTGATGTAATTCTTATGGGTATTCCTTTCCAGATAAAAAAGATCAGAAAAACCCATGTAACCATTACCTTGGAGTTACAAAATATATATATTTTCATATATAATTCTACCTTCATGTTCATTGGTAAATGTGACCTACACTCCCAATAGAACTCCCTTTCTTTTGTTTTGTGCATTTGGCAAATTTTGATTGCACTGCATATCTATACTAATAAAAGGCAAAGCCCTCACTGACTCACTGACTGACTGACTGACTGACTGACTCACTCATCACTAATTCTCCAACTTCCCGTGTAGGTAAAAGTCTGAAATTTGGCAGGCTCATTCCTTACAGCTTACTTACAAAAGTTAGGCAGGTTTTATTTCGAAATTCTACGCGTAATGGTCATAACTGGAACCTGTTTGACTGACTCACTCATCACTAATTCTCCAACTTCCCGTGTAGGTAGAAGTCTGAAATTTGGCAGGCTCATTCCTTACAGCTTACTTACAAAAGTTAGTCAGGTTTTATTTCGAAATTCTACGCGTAATGGTCATAACTGGAACCTGTTTGACTGACTCATTCATCACTAATTCTCCAACTTCCCGTGTAGGTAGAAGGCTGAAATTTGGCAGGCTCATTCCTTACAGCTTACTTACAAAAATTAGGCAGGTTTCATTTCGAAATTCTACGTGTAATGGTCATAACTGGAACCTGTTTTTTGTCCATATACTCTAATGGAGGAGGCAGAGTGACGTATCGCGTCATCACGTATTACGCCTCCTACGTAATCACGTGAACTGAAAACGAGGAAGAGATTTACAGCACAAGTCAAACGCGGGAACGAAGGTAAATGACGTTAATTGTTGACTGTCTTTTAATACTGTGTACTTGTTGAGTGTCTTTTAATACTGTGTAAGCATACATATTAACACATGTGCAATTAAACGTGTGCATTTACGGGGTGATTTCTCAGGCTTAAAAGTTCGCCTTTTATTAAAAAAGTAAATGCAAACTCTTTTCATTCTGAAGGGCACAAACCACGTTAGATTTCAGCCGTTAAACGCGCAAAAATGTCAGTACACCAGATAAATAAGTGCAACATATTATCAGTTGTATTGTATGCTTACAATACATATAGAAATGTGTTAACTAATATTATGGGATGGTGTTTTTCGACTCGCGCTTTGATTTAAACGATTGCATGTCTTGGTGGGTTTGCGTAGCTTATTGTCAATATCTTTACAGCTCTTTTTAAGACTTAATTTAAAAAGGTTTTCTTTTCTTCTTAATAAAAATTTAAAAGCAGTACTTCGCCGGAGCGAAGCGCTCATTTCACTCCCTTACAGGAATCGAACCTCGGACGTCAGCGCTAGAGGCTAAGCCCCTAAAATTGCGCCACGGCGTGTGGTTCGTTTATTTGACAGCATGTAGATCGGGGTAATTACATTCACAGCATTCGTAGTCTGATTCACAATCTGATTGTATGGGTGGTTACCTACCAGGTAACACTTATGGTTAGCCAGCAAGTCATCATATATATATATATTATATATTTAAGGGGTATATATATATATATATATATATATATATTATAAATATATATATGTGTATATATATATTATATATATATATATATGTGTATATATATCTATAATAATAAAAGGCAAAGCCCTCACTGACTGACTGACTGACTCACTCACTCACTCACTGACTGACTGACTCACTCATCACTAATTCTCCAACTTCCCGTGTAGGTGGAAGGCTGAAATTTGGCAGGCTCATTCCTTACAGCTTACTTACAAAAGTTAGGCAGCAAGATGGCCGTAGGAGACTGAGTTGCGTGTCGCGTCATCACGCCTCCCACGTAATCACGTGAACTGACTGTGAACTCAGTACGTAGAAAAGAAGGAGGAGCCCCAAAGAGCGCAGAAGAAAACATTCATTACACAATTGACAAGGCAGCGAAACAATAAGAAGCGAGTGAGTGACGCATACAAGCATCTTCATAAGACACGAGGTATAAAAAAGCACGGTGTAAACCGTAAGTCTAAATTTACTTTATAGAAACGCTCCCGCTGCCGTTTGCAATACCATATTCGCGAGATACAAGTTTAATGAGAAGACACGAGGTATAAAAAAGCACGGTGTAAACCGTAACCTTAACTTTATAGAAACGCTCCCGCTGCCGTTTGCAATGCCATATTCGCGAGATACAACTTTAATGAGAAGACACGAGGTGTAAACGAGAGTTTGCATCACTTTGTAACAGAGTTAAAATTGCTGTAGCGAGAAACTTTTAACTGCCGGGTCTTAGCTAACATTAAATAAACCCGTGGACATCGCAACATCACACAAGACAGTGGCTCACGTGAAGTGACTGAACGCAGCAGGAGTGATCACTTCCATGAATCAAACCTCTTCAAAAAACACATTACACAATTGATAAGGTAGGAAAAGAATATGAAACAAAGCACGGTATAAACCGTAACTTTAAATTAAGTTTATAGAAACGCTGCCGTTTGCAATACCATGCCCCTGCGAAGCGCGGTGATTTTGCTATATATATTAAACTATTTCAACCATTGTATGATCTGCTTCTCGCAACTGAAAGAGGGCACCGTGGCAGAAGTTAGCCGACTTGCTCACCAACCACAAGCGTTACCTGGTAGGTAACCACCCATACAATCAGATTGTGAATCAGACTACGAATGCCTGCAATGTAATTACCCCGATCTACATGCTGTGAAATGAACGAACCTCACGCCGTGGCACAACGTTAGGGGCTTCGCCTCTACGTCCGAGGATCGATTCCCGTAAGGGAGTGCAGTGACTGTGTACTCCTGATGAGCCCACAATTACGGCGAAACACGTGTCGCATACTATGCATCTTCAAAGCACGGTGTAAACAGTAAGTTTAAATTGAGTTTATAGAAACGCTCCCGCTGCCGTTTGCAATACCATATTAGATGACTTTGTAACAGAGTTAAAATTGCTGGAGCGATAAATTTTTAACTGCCGGGTCATGTCACGTGTTCTTGGGTAGGTACACCAAAAAATGTATACATTTATGCATGTAATGGGCAAACAAAAAATGTACTATACCCGAAAG
>NC_041399.2:97307469-97382469 GCF_900747795.2 Erpetoichthys calabaricus
CTGCCACATATCTGCCCAAGCCTCTATGCTGTCCAAGTCCCCCTGTAATGATTAAACAAATTCCACCTACCTTGGTCTCATCTGCACAATTAACCAGCTTGTTACTTATATTCCTATCCAAATAATTCATATACAGGCAGTCCGCGGGTTACATACGAGATAGGGACTGTAGGTTTGTACTTAAGTTGAATTTGTATGTAAGTCAGAACAGGTACATTATTTTAATAAATGCTATTGTTGACTGACTGTAAGCAAGTGCTCTGCCAATGAATGATGGAGTTTCACCTCTTTCTGACCTTTTTATTATTTCTACTTTATTTTTGTGATGGTTTTTCTCTTCTTTACTATATCACCAGCACTTGCATCAGATTTGTGTTTCAGAGACATTGTTGAAGGGTGAAGACAAAAGGTTAAGATGAGCTCTTCTTCACAGCACTGTACAGCTATCACAGCAGGAAGGCACCAGTTGTCAACACGTCTGATGTATAGAGTGGTCCAGATCTAATTATGCAATTTTCATTACGCTATAACTTATTTAGTTTATTACATAGAAAATCACCCGAAAAATCCCAGACCATCGAGAAGTGTGCGAATCGACGACATGAAGAATCGTCTTTGCGCCGAACTGGAATCGTCCCTGCATAAATTAAAGTCATCCAGACGATCTGGATCTGCATAATTAGATCTGGACCACCCTGTACTGACAACAGACAACTTCCTGCTATGTGTGTAACAGTACAAGCAGGCTTGCTATTGAGAGTGAATGGGGGTAGCGAGGGGCGGTTCATCACCAGCCCACCTCACAGTCACCTCCACTACAGTATGCTGCCTGCACCACTGGCCCCATTCAATACGCAGCCATCCGAGGCACACTACTATACACACCCCTCGCCGCCCCGTTCAGCCACAACTGGATCACCACTTGCAGCATTACCAGCCGCTCACCTAGAACGAACGGGGAAGCCGTGTGTGGTGGGCGGGCTGTGAAACCGCTTACAGCTGGGAGCCACCGAAGGGACACTACACTCCGCGAGCAACGAAATTGCCCCCTCCAGCCTCCATCCAACCACCGCTTGCAGCATCCGCAAGCCGAAGATGACGGAGCGGCAGTTACTGAGGCGCATGCGTCACAGCTGCGGCCCCGTTCGTATGTCGTAGGTCGAATGTCCATAACCTGGGGACTATCTGTATACTAAAAATAGCAGCAGCCCCAACACCAACCTCTGTGGGACCACTCTTGAAATCAGCCAATTCTGATAAGGTTCCTTGAACCTCAATTTTGCACCCATCCTCAAATATCACCCTGAACTCCCATTTCTTTTAGTTTGATGCCCATCGTCCATTTGACACTTTATCAAATGCTTTCTGAAAGACCAGAAAAATAATATCATAGGTTCCACTTTGATCATATCATTTTGTTACTTCCTCAGAGAATTCCAGCATGTTGGTAAAACATGGACTCCCTCTTGTAAACCCATGCCGAGTGTTCTTATCTGTACTAATTCCTTCCATTAAGTATCCGGTGATGCATGTTAAGCTAATTGGCCTATAGCTGCTTGAATCTGCCCGGTCACGCTTTTTATATAATGGGATAATATTTGCCTTTTTCCAGTCCTTCAGAATTTTCCCAGTGGACAGTGACTTCCTAAAAACATGGGTTAAGGGTTTATATGTACTTACTAAGCTCCTTAAGAACTCAAATCTGGTCCTGGTAATTTATTTGATTTCAACCTATTCAATCTAAGCAGTACTTATCCCTCTACAATTTCCAAATCCCTTATTGGTCCATTAGTTGTTATCTTCTTTGTCACATATGAAGAAGACCTCAGATAAATGCAAGTTTAGAGCATCTGCTATTTCACTGTCTATATTTTAAATACAATGAAATACAATACAATTTATTTTTGTATAGCCCAATATCACACAAGAAGTGCCGCAATGGGCTTTAACAGGCCATGCCTCTTGACAGCCCCCCAGTCTTGACTCTCTAAGAAGACAAGGAAAAACTCCCAAAAAAAACCCTTGTAGGGAAAAAAATGGAAGAAACCTTGGGAAAGGCTGTTCAAAAAGAAACCCCTTTCCAGGTAGGTTTGGTGTGCAGTGGGTGTCAAAAAGAATGGGGTTAATACAATACAATACACAGAACAGAACAAATCCTCAATACAGTATAAAAATAAAAAGGTTTACAAGTATGGAGCAGAATTTAACAGTAGATGATATCACATAATATGATTTGGATTTGTTTAGAGTCCTGGAGACTTCAGCCATCAAGCTGCCTCCCCCATTTGGCCATTCCATTTGGACATTCCAATCCGATGAAAGGACGCCTCTACCCCATTATTCATGTGATCTTCCATCAGGGATGACTTTACCTTAGACAGGCAAAACAACTTGGCAGGTGGACCATGGCACCAAGTGCCATCTATGAGTACCGAGAAGAGAAACAGAATAGATGAGGGTTAGTAACAAATTATAACTATCATGTTACTTATGTTTTAGTGCAAATGACTAACAACAGAGATGCAGTCTGTACAGTTAATCAGCAGCTCTAGTCAGGATATGCTAAACTGAAGTAGTGAGTCTTCAGCCGGGATTTAAAAGCTGAGACCGAAATTCCCCTTTACTATTCCTGATGCTCTTCACCATCTCATAATCTAATCTTTTACTATTAAAATACTGAAAAAATCTCTTTGGGTCATCTTTCACATTATCTGCTATATTCCTCTATAACTGCCTTTTAGCCCCCCTAATATCCTTCTTTATCATTTCCCTCATGTTCTCATACACACAATGATTCACATTGGAGTCATAATCTTACAAACCTTACACAGGTGTTTTTTTTTCCTTTGAAGCTTCATCTTTTAACTCTTAATTAACCCACTGCAAAGTTTTTTCAATCTCTTACTAATTTCAACTTTAGGGATGTACTTATACTGCTTTATATGTAAAACATTTTTAAACCTGTGCCAATGCCACCGCAGACAATGTCAGTCAAGGAACCAGGTTTGAAATTGAACCAGAATTGTCCAGCGAGGTGGGGGACGAATCCATCAAGTGAAGACCTGGGACAGCAGGCAAACTTTTCCATGCTAAGGCGTGCACCAACTGCCTCCCCAGATTGGACACACAATAAGGACCCGGACTAAAGCGAAATAGCAGCGCGAGGCGAGTGCGATGGTGCATCGGAAACGGTAGCAGTGAGAGGTGAGTGTGATTTTGCATCGAACATGAAGGAAGCAGAGACTGCCACAGTTTGCTCGCCTGCAACAAGCTGATAACAACTTGAATTTTGCATTCAGACAAACCCATGTCACAAATGACTCTTATTATATGGAGAGAAAGTACCCGAATTTTAAAACACCACATTATTTACTTAAGGATGGTTTTCTGTATCAGGTGATTTCTGATTGCATAGGTGATGGACGTTTCGAGCACTTGGTAGTACCAAGTGAGCATAGGGAGAAGGTTTTAAAAATTGTTCACAGTCACATTTTGCGGGGTCACCTTGGCACAGAAAAGATGAGGAAACACATTTCAAAGCGCTTTTATTGGGTGAATATGGGCCGGGATGTGGAGCAATTTTGTAAGGCCTGTCCCGACTGTCAAATAGTTTCCACTCACAGACCTGCCAGGGCACCTCTTGTACCATTGCCTATTTTAGACGTCCCCTTTGAGAGGGTGGGATTAGATATTGTTGGCTCCCTTCCCAGGTGTAAAAGTGGCTTTCAGTATATGCTTGTGTTAATTGATTACACCACAAGATACCCAGAAGTAGCCGTGCTGCGGTTTGAAACTATTATCTGGCCACCGACAGTGTGGGATGTTGGACATTTTTCGGGAGACACCCCATGGGGGGAGGTTTGTCGACAGAGTCATTTTGCTGCAAAAGCAGATTACCAGATTGTCCTCTATTGTGGTGGAACATCAGCAGCGCGAGCAGGAGGCACAAAAATGTAATTATGACAAGACGAGTAAACTCAGCAAGTTTAAGAAAGGGGATCGCATGCTGGTGTTGATCCCAGCTGATCCACATAAATTTCGGGCTGAATGGCAAGGGCCACCAGTGATAGAAGAGCGTATATCCCCAATTATAAAGTCAGAGTTCCTGGGCAACAGAAACCCATTACTATACAGGTACCCTTGCATCACATACCAGAGGCAACAAGAAAAGTGATACATGAGGAAGATCGACAGATGTTCCAATTGGGTGTTATTCGGCCAAGGAAAAGCCAATGGTGAAGCCCAGTGGTACTCCTCTCAAAGTCGGACGGTTCAGTTTGGTTCTGTATTGATTTTAGGCATTTGAATAAGATTTCCAAGTTTGATGCAGACCATCCATCCATCCATTTTCCAACCCGCTGAATCCGAACACAGGGTCACGGGGGTCTGCTGGAGCCAATCCCAGCCAACACAGGGCACAAGGCAGGAACCAATCCCAGGCAGGGTGCCAACCCACCGCAGGACACACACAAACACGCAAACACACCAAGCACACACTAGGGCCAATGCTGCATATGTCGGAAACCCATTAAAATTAAAAAGGAGTGCTTGGTGATTAAATGAGCGGTGGAGGCCCTCCATTCCTACCACTGGGGATGATGGTTTACCCTGGTGACTCACCACACCCTGCTGCAATGGCTGTACAAACAGAAGATACAAATGCCTGGCTCACTCTGTGGTTTGGACAAAGCTAAGTGGGGGTATAAGGTTTCTGAAATCTTTTGGGACTTCCCCCAATGGGATGACACGCCAAAGTGTGTTCTGAAGCGCGATTGCCATGTCAGTGGAATATTGTCCATTGCTGGGGCAACCGCAGGCTCACAGCTCTGCAGTGGAACGCGATTGTTGTTGCGCTATAAGCACCTGTCATCAATGGGTGATGCAAGGAACATTATAAATGCAGAAGACAGTATTACTTGGCCACTAACCTGGCCACGACCCTGCCTGACTGTTGTGTCTGGGTATAGGAGAGTGGTAGATCCCGCTGCAATAAATAACTGTGCTGTTCCTGTTTCAAGCTGAAAAAAGCTGGTTTTGCTAAAGTACTGAGACTCAGTCTAGTGTTTTGGGGTGTAAGACAGTGACTCACGTGTCACACAATATACACAATATACAAAAACACCGGCTGGGGCAGATACAGTCTGGAGAAGAGAGGACAGGAGAGTGAGCCAAAAAGGCAGGTCCGAGTTCAGTTTTAAATTTTGTAAACATTCTGAGACAAGCACGTTAAACAATTAGCATACAGCTGATCCTGCAGAGGGCAACTTAAGAGTGTGCTTGTTTCCCATTGAAATACTGTCTGAGAGGGAGTTTTACAATTGGTTTATTGTTAACAGAGTGTCAGCATGCAGCTGCCAGCAGTGGGCATGAGGAATATGCAGCAGACAAGCTACTGAGCTGTCTGTGCACAGCTGCTGCTGCCGTCAGAAACTGCAAATAGGCTGCAACAGTGGTCACAATATACAAGGGTGAGTCAAAAATTATCCGCACTCTGGTTATATTAAAGTTTCTGTTGGCAGCACAGTCTTATCAGCACTTTCCGTTCGAGGTGCCTGTCTCCCCAGGCAGTGCTGTACAGGTGTGAACATGGTATGTCAGATCTTTTTCTAACTGTGTTGCAAGAAACAATGGCTGCCCTGCTTTTAATTTGAATGAAAGAAGAGCAATGTGCAGTGACTCATTTTTTGTGGTCTGAGAATGTGCCTACTGCCGATATTTATTGAAAAATTTGTGCAGAGTATGGAGAAAGTGTTTTGTCACAAAGAAGTATGTATGAATGGATAGAGAAGTTCATGGAAGGTCGCACAAGTGTCAACCATGAAGGAGCTGGATGCCCGTCCACATCCACGACTGATGACAACATTGAACATGCATGTGAAATGATTCTATTGAATGGACGAGTGACAGTAGATGAAGTTTCCAATCATTTGCAAATCAGCCATGGCTCTGCCTATGCAATAATCTGCAACAGATTTGGGTTTTGAAAGAAAAATTGTTGACAGATGTACAAAGTGTATTGCAAAGCAGAAAAACTATGTCGAAAAATTATGTATTTGTCTTTTCTGAAAGTGTATTAAAATAAATTCTACAGCCGAAGTGCAGATAATTTTTGACTCACCCTTAAATATAGTGACAGACAGCACCTATAGATACTCATCCATTACTTGTACAGGAGGCCAGGATAAAGAGAAGGCAGAATAATTCCTGAAGAATGTGTTGATATCCCAGCAGGGATGGAGCAAGGATGTTTACATTGGTAGGCCAATTCACTTTAAGGACAGGGAGAGTGAACTGGACGTGTCTACAGTCTCCCCCAATACGCTTCATGGAAGATCCCTTGGCTTTGGAACCCATACAGATACCTGCAGGAATGCTGGGAACTGTAGTGCCGAGAAGCAGCTCTGTTGGGTTTCATAGGTTCTGCTAAGTTTGCTGCATGGATCCATGATCCCTGTTTCATGGGGCAACACCTTGGCACCAGAGGTATTCCCAGGTCTTCCAAAAATGGAGCTACTCTGCCTCACTCAGGTGAGTTAGAGTCAGGTGGAAGAAGGAAAGTTCAGCTAGTGTACTGAGTGTCACTAGTGACACTAGTCACTAGTTCAGCTAGTGTCAGAGTGTACTGTATTGTGCTTGTGCAATTGTTGAAGGGAAGCCGGTGTAACATATTTTATTGTATGAAAGTCTGCGTTTGAACCCAGATCTTGTGTCTGTGCAGTTATGTCTGGGGTTGTAATCCACTAGGGGGCAATGCAGCACCCCAAATTGTGTTTCTTCCATGGTAGCAAATCTTCCCACCAGTGTTATTTTTAATTTTGGCAGCAAAAAAAATCACAGGAGGTGAGTTCTGGTGAATAAGGGGGTCGCAGACCCACTGACCTCCTTTGCCAATTCCACCTCCTCCTACTGCATAACTGCCTCTATCCCACACACAAGCTGCACTAAGCCATCCAGCAATCGCCCCCCACAGCTAAGCTATGGCCCTGCACTGCTGGAGCCAGACTATGCTGGAGCTGGTGTGTCTGGGTGAGAGGAACCACACTAGGCCTGTGATCCTGGCTGCCTGAGGTCCAGGTCTTAAGGTGGATGACCTCCTGAAAGCCCCAGACAGATAGTGTCGTGTCAGACAATGGCACCAACCTACTGGCAGCCCTGCAACTCATAAAATTGTCCCGCCCTCGACCAGTCACCGGCAGGTACAAAACACACTCTGTCCAATCATGTGCCTGTCTCTGGGAGGGACTTCCGGTCCTCCAGCACTCCCTCCACCCTATGAGAGGACTCAATCGGGGAAGAGTCTTCTGGGTGGTTTCCGCCCTGCAACCCTTCTACAGTCAGTAGCGACTCCTCCTCTTCTCCCGCTGTCGTCTTGCCATCACTTGCCATCACTCCACGGGTTGGCATGCTTTAGCCACAGAAGCGGACTCGGGCAGTCCCCTTCAATAAAGCAAGACCAGGGGACAGCAGGGTAAGCTCCGGCAAGTGTATCGCCATCATGTGTGAGACTTACCTCCCGGATCCCGTCTTCCTGAGCATTCTGTGGCCGGGTGGCCCCACCAACCCGTGCGTCCACGAAGACGACACTTGGCACAGGCGGCACTACCTTCAGGGTGTGTTTGCCCTTCTTCTTCCCCATCGAGTTGACCGTCTGTTAGGTGTCAACCTCAGCGAGCGTCTTATCGAGCTGTTGGCCCAGGTATGCATGCTGCAATGTGTGTGCGCCTTCGTCTGCTGTGCGGGCTGCCTCTACAAAATTATTTTGAAAACGGGGTCCCCACCTTTTAGCAGGTGGAGGGCCCCACGTTGGGAGCCATTGTGGAAAGCCAGCCCCCGGACACAGACAGACAGACACCAGAATGTCCAAAACACACACTTTTATTTTCTGTTATGGCACCACAATGCCTTATCCCCACAACTCTTCTTTCTCTTTCTTGCTCTTCCTTGGACCTCCACTCCCCTCCTCACAAGCTCCGTCTCCTTCCTCCCAACTCTGGCTCGTCTACTGGAGGGAAGTGGCCCCTTTTTATAATGACCTGGATGGGCTCCAGGTGCTCCGTCTGACGACACTTCCTGATGTGGCAGAAGTGTCAGGAGAGCACCCGGAAACAATCCGGATGCCCCTGGGATTTCTTCCGGCAGCACTTCCTGGTGTGGTGGAAGTGCTGCCACCCAGGGTTCCATAACTGTCTGGGCGCCTCCTGGCAGTGGCCACGTCCTCCCACAGGGATGCGGTTCCCAGCTCCGTACCAGTGGCCCCCAAGCAGACCCGGGCGGCTGCCCTCTTGTGGCCCAGGGGAGGTATTGTCCCTCTTGTGGACCGTCCAGGAGTCCCGGTTGGGTAGGGTCCCCAGCCGTCTGGGACAGTGAATACTTCCAGAATTTCTCTGAACTTCCGATGAAGCAAACACAGTGGAGTTCACTTATCACTACTCTTTATAAACAAGTACATTAATGTCAAATGATGCAATCATCATTGCCTCTTTAAAATCTACACTGGTGGCCTGGAGAAAAAAACACTGCCAAAGTCACCTGCATGACTATAAAATAAACGGCAAAAATTCAAACTCAATCAACTCAGCATGATGCCACCTGGCAGACTGATTAACCAGACTTGATTAGCTGTGGATACGGCATCTCTGTTGTTAGTCATATTCAATAACTACCCTACTCCTGTGCTATTGACTGCTTCTGGGAATTTTTGGGTTCCCCCCCTCCTATATAGGACAGCTGAGTTGTGGCATCTCTTTGAATGTCAGCAACTCCTCATCTTATTATGCACACTTAACTTTCTGCATATGACAATTTACATTCTTTAGTACTCTTATTTGAAGTTATCTCTATTAAGATCAGGTAATTTCTTAACTTCTATACATTTTTACCGTTTATTTTATGCCATATTTAATATCATTTATTTATTCTTTGTTGTGTGAATGTTTCAACACTATAACATTATCTCTGCAACACCAGAACTCACTGTTGTGCTGTTTCAAACTCCACTGTAAGGAGTAAATGTGATGTAACTGGTGCCATTTTGTATTAAAGTCCTTTGGAAAAATAGCTTTTGACTAGTTAATATTTTTAGGTCCATTTTTGTTTAGTTTCATGTTTTATTAAGATTTTTGGATAGGAAATATTGAAAGCTATTTGGAATATGATCTTTTCTAGTGAAGTCAGAAGCGCCAGTACCCAAATACATCTTATGCTAATATGTGTCATGGCTCAGCAGGAATGTAAAGAAAAGAAATATACTAATTGTTGAAAGCACACGTATTGTAAGTTGGTCGCTGGACCTTCAACAGTAATAGGCATTTTTAAAATATAAGAAACAGCAAGTGGTGGTAAAGAAGTAAAGCTTACATGAGAAAAGGAGCTAACAACAAAGGCTTGAGCCTCAAATGAGCATAAAACACCACTGTGCTGGGAAACTATCAACTATTAAAAAATTAAAAATAGTCAGAAAAAGCATAAGAAAACATTAGCAGCAAAAGGAAAAGAATACCAGAATGATGGAATTTAGCCACTGTAACAAAAATCTGATGCGGTTACTTTATCCATGGCTGTCCTTTTACAGGGGAAAATGATTTCCATGGCCACGCTTAAATAGCTGTAGAACTTCACAATATTTTTATAATTCCTTATTATTGTAGTGGAATCTCTTCTTCTAGTCAATTTTGAAAGGAACTCGACAGCTGCTGTACACCATGAAAGATGCAGTTTCACAGGGATGGATAGCCAATGCTTAGTATGAGAAAATAGCTTAAGACTTTTAGACAGCTGCTATTCAAGCAGAAACTGTAGACTTAACAAGAAAAACTGGCCACTACTCAGGGAGACATGGATAGTACATCTGCACTTGTAAAGAGCCCAAACTGTGTTTTAAACTAAAATCATGTGCAAAAGTATCTTTATTCACACTGAGTGCCCGAAAATGCACATGATGTACAATAGACCTTGGCCTACACTGGGCATGTGCCTATCAGTGGAAAACTTCTTGAAGGGACTATGTACTAAAATATTCACAGAGCCTTGTGAAAACCAGAATCCCTTGTGCATTATGTGCTTTAAAAAGTTTCTGTGCACACAGGACTCTGATATCATGTTCACAGCATAGAAAATGAAGGAAATTCTTTAAGAAGCCCCAACAAATAGCCCCATGTAACGTTAATGTACTCTATGTTCATACATGAGAGTACAGTCCATAGCAATCTGAGCACATCTTGTACCAAACAGTATTTGTAAAACTAACTCAGTAGAGAAAATAAGCAAACAAACAAACAAACAAATAAATAAATGTATGTATATCTTCATTTTAATGCATTGTGCTTTCATGTCTCTGTCGTGTATTCTTGTGAGCTCAGCTGCATTCTACACTCGTTCACTTCATTATACACCTTATTATTAATTTTGTTGCCAAATGTGCCCCTCTATATTGAATTGATCAAATTTAAGTAATAAACATTGATAAGAATCTGTCAGTTGATTTATTTACAATTTGATTTTCAAGGTGCTGTAATTTTTAAACTACATTGGTAACTACTTGCAATGGGATTTATCGCAAAACTGTAGCGATTCATAAATAATTGGTCTTTTCAGCCTATGTGCAGCATTTAAACTGTCCAAAAGTAAATTTAGATGCATACAGGTAAGCAACACAGCAAACACCATGGAAAGCAGTTCCTTTGTGTCTACCTTGTTGGAATATGGTTTTATTCCATGAAGAGAGACCAATAAGGGAATGAGACTTTGTAATGTGCAGGATCTAATCAGGGAGGCACCATGTAATACATATAAACCAACCAGAGCATGACAAAGTCAGAGTTTTCAAAAATCTTTGTTTTTGCATGTCCACACTGAAACATTGAACTGTTGTTTACGTTGGTTGAAAATGCTATGTAGTGTTGATGAAAGGCAAAAGTGAAGACAACAATCTGTGGTTTTAAACAGAAATGTAGTAGTGTGGACTGATTGCATTACAAAAATGCATTATTAATGAGGTGCAGACATTAAAAGGTCAAAAACAAACCTCTACAGCAATTAACTGACCCGCCACCAACTTAAATAAAACAATCACATCAGGAACTGTTTGCTTTCAGAATATATAGCACAAAAGAAATGTTAAATTTACATACTTTGTACAAATACTACATACAGATATTAAATATTTTCACTTGCAAAAAGACACATCATTTACACATCCCATACCTCTCTTTGTGAACTTTAAAAATGAGATTACTTTAAAAATGACTTCAAGTCTACACTCGCATAATTTACTGTCAATTGCACACGTGCCAGCACTTCAGTAGTTCAGTATTTGTACATTACTTTTCATTTAAACATCTGTTTTGCCTACTGTATATCTTCATATAGTACATAAACAAAAACTGTTTCCTAATACTTATTGAGTTCTGTGTTTCTTAGGTGTTCTTAGCTTTGGTGGCTTCTAGGAGTGTCTACCTGGAACTATACAGAATGAGGTAAATTAAGTGTTGGTGTCTCTGTTCATTAGAGAATGATAGTACTGTCTGCACAGCATAGCCTGACTAGAATGAAAATGATGGTGTGCCAATGTAATAATAAATAAGAATATGATAATAATGTCTGCGGTGGGTTGGCACCCTGCCCAGGATTGGTTCCCTGCCTTGTGCCCTGTGTTGGCTGGGATTGGCTCCAGCAGACCCCCGTGACCCTGTGTTTGGATTCAGTTGGTTGGAAAATGGATGGATGGATGGATGGATGATAATAATGTGCTCTGATTACAAAGAATTTAAGTATTCCTATTAAAAGTTACTGACAAAAAACAACAGCAACAATTTATTTCTTGTATAGTCCAAAATCACCTGAGGAATGCCTTAATGAGCTTTAGCAGGCCCTGTTTTTTGACAGCCCATTAGCCTGGACTTTCTAAGAAGACAAGAAAAAAACCCACAAAACCTTGCAGGGAAAAAAATGGCAGAAATCTTGGGAAGAGAGAGACCCCCTTCCAGGTAGGCTGGGCCTGCAGTGGGTGTCAAAAAATGGGGTAAATGCATAACACAAAACAAAATACAAGTAGTCCTCTTCACTGAGCTAGATGGCTAATCTATCATTGCCACCTCAGAAATACAATACAATATTGCAAAGTACTTTGTTCATGCACAGCACTCCTCACCAAGTGCGGGCACAGAGCACTATGACCACTCTCAAGGAAAAATGCAAGAATAGATTATACAACTCATTAAATACAGAGATACTGTATCACATATAAGAATACAGATTTGTTTAAATACATCAAAAACAAAGTAGAAACTAATTATAAGTGAAAAACAACAATATCTGTCCATCAGTTAATTGAAGAATCACAGCTAGATTGCAGTAAAGGAGTCAGAGATTACCCGGACACAGTCAGAGTCTTGGCGACCTCAGCCAACTAGCCATCCAAACTGGCCATTCTAGAGCTGAGTCAGTGCTGGGCTGGCCAAACTGATGAAAGAACTCTTCCACCTAATGATTCCAGTGCTCCTTTATCTGAGATGATTTTTCCATAGGCAGGCCAAAAACCGGGCAGAAAAGCAGTGACACCAAATGCCACATGAGGATACCGAGAAGAGAAACAGATTATAACAGTTTATAAATACTGCATTACTTATTTTTCAGACTAACAACACAGATGCAGTATCCACAGCTAATAAGCAGCTCTCGTCAGGGTATGCTAAACTGAAGCAGTGAGTCTTCAGCTGGGATTTAAAAACTGAGACTGAAGGGGCACCTCTTATAGTAGCAGGCAGATCATCACATGGCTTCAGGGCCCTGTAGTTAAAAGCTCAACTTGCCACTGTTATTTTATTAATCCTTGGAATCATAAGCAGGCTAACATCCTGAAATTTTAAAGTGCGTTCCGGTTTGTAAGTAATGATAAGTTCAGATAAGTAAGCAGGGCTTTGACCATTTAAGGCTTTATATGTTAAAAGGAGGTTTTTAAAGTCTGCCGTAAACTTAACTTAATTATTATTTGTAGGTTATTTTAGGTTATTTATTATTAGGTTATTTTTAAAATACAGATAAATTAATCTGATTTCTAGAGACGCTAATATAGTAACAAACCCAGAGAGCTAATTTGTTGCATGCTGTTTTTTATATTTTAGTGAAAGAATAGAAATAAAGAAACATTTTGAGGAAAAAACATGTTTCAGAAAGATCACAGTGGGACTTCAAACACCAAGAGTTAAGATTATATTTTCTTCTTTTTATTAATATTGAATTCTTGTTGCCCTATAAACACCTGATGATGGAACCCATACTAAGCGCTATATACTGGAAATAATGATTGAACAACTAGACTGAAGAAAGTGGACATATAAGAGATATATAACTGGATAGAGCATGTCTCTAAAATTACTTGGATGATTGCTAAGTTTTGAGAGTTTTAGAAATGTATTGTATTGTTCTGTATGTGATTTAGGTTTCTTTCTCAGTTCAAATGAAAAGAGAAATTAAACTATATGAAGCAAACTTTCTAAACAAGTGCTAAAATCTATTGAAATGAGGTTGGTGAAACTATATATATTAAAAGGTTCAAAAAAGTATACCTAAGATTTAAAGTTGTATTGTTAAATTTAAGACCTTCATGAATATTAATATTAATTTAAAAGGGGAACAAGTATGACAAGGTTTGTCTGCATTACTATTTATCTCACCACAGGACCAAATACAATATGTACTCAGATTACATTGTTAGGTACTGTGACACAGAAAGCACAGGAAATGATAATCAGAATAGTCTATTTTTTTTAGAAAATGTCTTTGAGGTCAATGATACTTCCACTGAATCTTATATCTAAAATCCATCCATCCATCCATCCATTTTCCAACCCGCTGAATCCGAACACAGGGTCACGGGGGTCTGCTGGAGCCAATCCCAGCCAACACAGGGCACAAGGCAGGAACGAATCCTGGGCAGGGTGCCAACCCACAGCAGTATATCTAAAATTATTTTGTATATTATGAAGTAATAATATTTTATCATGTTATTATTACTTTTCTTGGATAACTTTAAAGCAAATGATTGGCACCTTCTTGCACTGGTTCTTACTGCTGCCTCAAAACACAAGGAAAATGGATGTGAACCCTGACCCTAACACTATCTGTATGGAATATTTAAATTCTCCTCATTTCTGTGTGAGGATTTTCCCAGTATAAATATTTTTTTCTCACTCATTCTAAAGATATTTGTGTTATATTATGTGGTGACTCTTAATTGTGCCCCAGTATAATTATGTGTGGGTGACTTCCCATCGATAAGCTGATTAGTTCTCTAGGGTTGATTCCTTAACCCAAATAATTCATCATCAACAGTGCTGAGCTTTTCAAATATCTTTATACATATATTTGATTTCATGACTATATCAAAACCCACATGTAGTATGCACTGATCACTTACCAAACTTTCCCATGTGTTGATGTTAATACAAGCACTAAACTGAAAGAAAAAAATGTTAGAAAATTACGGGAATGTAAAAATAAGAACAGTGAATGGCCAAAAAAATTGTGTAAATAACACCTACATTTTGTCAAAACCTTCCAAATTCTGACCCAGAGTAACCTGTGTACTGCTTGGATGGAAAAAGCAGACTATAAAGACATAAAAGGGACAGAAGATTGACTTATTGTTTCCAGCAGAGGGCTCATGCTCCCTGGGAATGGGTTCATTAATGATTGTAGCGTATTACTAACCTAAATCTATATAGATACAGTATAAATTAATAACGATATCCTTCTCCAGTGATACAGCAGTAATATTAACTAATAATTACATAGGCAGAATACACTTAGCTTGAGTTTAATGTCGGCTTACACAGCAGATAATAATAAGATGAATGAAGCCAGTGACAAAACCCAGTCCTGGAGTGGGAGGCCAAGAAATGGAGTCTGTTGGTGTCATCAGCGCGTTTTCAGTGCCAGGTATAGAATTTTTAGTTAATATATAATCTTTATAAATTATTACAAGTATACACTTATATGGTGTTGTGATAATGAATTAATTAAAAGATAAAGAAAGGACTGAATGTAACTAAGGGGTTAACTACACATGGCTTTAAGCAAGAGCATATGAGGTCTGCCTCCTTTTAGAGAAACCACCAGCTTGATTTCCCAAGCAAAATGAGGTAAATGAGTTAGGACCCCCTCTCTGAAAAGTGAGGACAAACTAATGGGAAAGCCCAATGACCCCTCCTAGGAAGCAGCACAAAGTCAATAGTAAAGTCTGCAGGGCTCCCCTTTCAACGAGGCAACATTCATTTAAATGAGAGAGTCTACTGGAGTCTGGAAATACTGGTGACACCAGAGGATTGGATATAATAATATGGCTATACAAATTAAAAGTCTGATAATGTGATGTATTAGATGAGGTAAAGTAGTAGAAAAGTATAAAAGCAAGTGAACTGTTTATTGAAGGGCTCACTCCATGGGCCGAGATCATTCTCAACTGACTCTGTGACTTACAGTACTTCTTTGATAATAAAGGAAAGATTTTTCCACAACTTGGCCTTTTTATACTGTTTCTCCAGGTCCATGGTCCCATCAGACGAATATGAAAGTCCATACAAGAATACAATGATCTCCAAACAAGGACACGATTTTATGCTGGCTCAACGGAAACAGAAGGACAGCACATGGTTACAGCATCCCACAGCCTGCCTGAATGGTTTCAGTTTGTCTTAGTCCATCTTTTTGTCATATTGCTTGCAAGCAATCTTATATTTCTTCCCCTCTCAGTTTATGTGCGTAATTTGGATGTGTCTGCTGTACTGCATGGTTCATAATTTGAATAAAAATCAGATTCTATGAGATATATTTCACAGATCACAGTGACATATTTCAAACTTATATGCCTACACTTACACTACACTTGTATCTTGTCAAATAACACACCAAGGTTGAAACCTAAAGTCAAAAGTTATGAAAACAAAACCTAAAATGTGATCCAAAAATGTAGTCAAAAAGAACGCTGAGTAATAAAGTCAAGAGACACCAAATCACTGCTGAACACTGTGAAAACTCTTTGTTGCTATCCGAAAACTTGAACAATGGGAGCCGAGCAATGCTGAGGGTAACATCTCATGAGTGACATCACAATATGCTGTTGTCATGTTGTCCTGTTGTCATGTGGTAGCAATGGAAAAAAATAGCCTAAAATGGCGGCACCTGTTGTGGTATAGCGGGTTTCAAGAAAGGGCCGGGTTTTAAATCAGTATAGCCGTGTTGTTCTCTGCAGGCGCAAGTTGCACGACCACAGGGAGTTAATGAGGTGGTTAGAGCGAGTTGCACCTGCACATGTGGGTGCGGTCATTCTCGTTTGCCTCATTGGCTTCCTGCGGTGTGTGATTAAGGCGCTGCAACCACGGAGGCACCTGCGGGGGTGTATATGTACGGGTCGAACCAGAGAGAGGGGGAGATGGAATGATAAAGAGATGACTCGAGAAATCAGGAGGGATTGAGGAAGAAAAAGGAAGTTATATGATGGAAAAGAGCAGTCTTAGTAGGCACGATCTGGCTACCTGGAAAGTGGAGACACCACGAGCTGGGGCCCGCTAAGGAGTGTTAGGCAGTTGTGCTCTTGGGGCTAGTTTGCCCCACTAAATTGTTCGAATGAGTGGGGTGAGCAAGGCAGGTGTCTTCCCGAGGGATCCGAGGAGTGACTACGGGTGCGCGAAGGATGAAGGGAGGAGAGCCAACCTCGACAGTCTGGCAGTGATGTCCAGAAGCAGGCCAAGATGGAGGTTGGCTGAAGGAGCTTGTGGCTGTTGGTCTCCACCGGCTGCGAATAATGGGTGAGCCGGGGAGAAAGAGATGGAGGTGGGTCGGAGAGTAAAGGGTGTGAGAGACTGCATTTTTAACTTCTGCATTTTAACCTTGAGTTTTAAAGGATTTATTTATTGATGGTTTTTAGCCCCACTGGACACTTGTTTTTATGGATTTATTTACTGAACTTGATGCACTGCACTGTTTGTTTTTGATGATTGTTTTAATAAAAGCACTTAAGCACTTTTTGGATATATCCCCTGGCGTCATGTGAGATTTGTCCCCATTTGTCAGCTCATCTCAGTGACATTATCGATGGTGTTGGGTTCAGGACCCCCATAAGGACGCTGGGAGCCTGAAGAGATCCTGCAGCGTCACACCTCTAAGGAAAATAAAATGGTAGAGTACCATATTTAAACTAACTAAAAGTGACCCCAAATTATAAAAAACAATTACAGAAATGGATTCCACATATTATGAAAACCCCCAAAAAAAGAAAGAAATTCAGGGAATGCTTTTAGAGTAATATTTTGCCATGTTCAGGTTAATGACAGCCTGAAATTTATGGGGAAAAACACCAAAAACTACACATATTTCGAATTTGCAAGTTATTTATAACATTTTATTGAATTTATTAAAATCAAATAACAAATCAAATGTAAGAAAACTAGGTTTGAATTTCAAAGTTGGGAACTAACTCGGTCAAACTAATTAAGTCAAAACTTCAATGGTGCAGACAAATAAATTTATTATTACAATATTGGTATTAACTTTTGTTAGATTGCTACATTCATCTATAACATAGCAGCATGCACTTCAAGTTCATGCAGAAATGGCAGGCTCCTGATTGGTACTTTTTTGTAGTATGTTCTCATTATCTGCACCTTTCATTTGAATCTCTATGTTGTGCTTTTAAGCTGCATGAATTGTGAAGTGATGTAAAGACCACTTTACGCACATCTCTCTTCACTGAAATAAACACTTCCACTGACTTCATGGTTTTAGGTAAAGCCATGTTTTGTTAGGTAAAAGGAGCATCTATGATGAAATTATATTTTTATAAATGTGAAATATGATTAGTGGAAGATCCCCCGTAATACTCATTAAAATACTTTAACAAAAGATGTAAGTTATAATTTCTAAATTATTAAACCAATATATTTGTATATATTTGTGAGGCAAGAGTGGATTTTCTCAACACTCTGTGATGGGGGTAAACAAGTAATCTGCTTACTATATAATAAAATGCTATTCTCTGTGCGTGTGCTTGCATGCGTATGTGTGTGTGTGTGTGTCCGATCCTTTGAGCAATCTGATTGCTCATTTTGGATTTAGAAGAACTGGGCAAAAGAGGTTGAAACACATGAGGATACCAAGGTAAGGCATAGGAAGAACACTGAGACTTGCCTTTAAAGAATGAAACTATTTTCAGAAATATGAGGTAATAGGGGCTCATATACCATTGGTTTTAGTCAAAAAGTCGATAGATGGTGAGCAAGGCACCTTAAAATAAAGGAGTCTGAGAAGCAGGCATTATGAAAACACAACTAAGAGAGGAAGCTCTGGGAAAGACAGGTTGAGACACACAAAGATACCGGAGAAATGAACACTGAGGATACACATAAGGCAAGAGATAACAAATATCAAAAGTTTAAAAATGTATTCTACAACCTGTCTTTAAGACATAATGCAGCTAATTAAAATATATAGGTTAACTACATTTAAAAGCTATTTGATTGATCTTACATCAGGTTATAAGTTTTATCTCAGTGATTATGTGGGACATTCAGCATTCAAGAATATTTTATATTGTGACATGTCATCCACCCAACATCCACAAATATGTTGGGATGATTAAATGTTCCTATCTGGAGAGCAGCCACTAATTTTGGCATTAGGTTTGTGAGAACAAGAGGCATGAAGGAAATTAACTACAGAGAGAAGCAAAATAGACCAAGATACTGTATATAAGGAATAAAAAAATGAGAACATTTTGGTGTCATCTCCTTTAGGCCTACCCCAAACAACAGGGAGCAGTCATTGGTATAGATAGCAGCACAGAAAGTACAATTGGTCTTACCTCATATTGATACAGTATATCCAGTAAGTCTTGTCTGTTATTTTGCTGTTAATTACCAAATTATTGTGACATAAGCAAAACTATTCAAGGCATACTGTATTTGGGCTTTTTAATTGTTGATTTCAAAAGCCAATTTGGGAAAAATGCATTCTCTGTCCATGCTTAAGGTACTGAATATTTTATAGGATGACATTTACAATAATAATGGGGGAGAAAAAACAAAGCATTTTGAGCAAGACACTGAGTTTTTGCAAAAATGTAAGAAGAATGTTGTTTTTCAACCTGAAAGCAGGTTTATGCTAATTTCAAACGGAATTTGCTTCACACAAAGATAGTGAACAATAATATTTTTTTTTTCAGGTAATCATTAGAGTATTTATACATTTCAGAATCTATACTCAGGCTGGTGGTTTCTAGCTGAAAATTCATATTGTTATAATCATTAGCATTTAAAGTATTCATATTTGTTTTGACTGAATGATACTATCTACAAGTAACCACAACATTAAGTAAGCCTGTCTGTGATGTGAGATTCGAAAGTGATTGACCAAGAATTTAAATTAAAGTTGTCAGAGCACCAGGTGTGTAATATAAGTGCCTTTATTTCATCTTGGAAGGTAATCTTTGCACAATTTTGTATAGGATCTGTTCACAGCTTTGCTGTCTATATGCATCTGTCTTTAGAGTAAAAAGCAAAGTTTATTTTTGCTATTATGAACTTATATAAGGGTCACATAATTAATTATATATATTTTATTTTTATAAAACTGGATCATTTCATTTTTTAATGTCACATATAATCCAAAGTTCATTTCAGAAATTTAGCATTTAGAATTTTAAATGAAGTCTGAACACATTTCTTAAATTTGCATTCTCAGATTAATGTTTTCTAGTAGGTTTTAGGAATTTTTTTCTGTGTGTCACTTTTTAGAATTTACTAGTTACTACTTGAAAGAAAAGGTAAAACATTTTACACTCATTTGAAAAGTATGGCAGTCTCACCATCTCTGTGGAGAATCAATGAAAAAAAAATTAAAACAGCCCGTCTCAACTATAAATTGGACAGCAGTTGTTTTATTATAGTTTTCTTGTTTGCTGACAGCAGATTATTGTATCAGATGAAACAAAATGGATACACTAACAAAAAAAAAGTGCTTCACATTGAATTTATGAAGAAAATTTCATTTAAATTTTAAGAAAAAAATCTACTTTTTAAAAATAAAGGACATCACCGTGGAAATCTAACACCAGTGAGGGGGAAAATTTGATTAATATAATGTCATTTAAAAAAAAAAAAATATATATATATATATATATATATATATACAGTGGAACCTCGAGATACAATCACCTCTGTATACGAGAAATTCAAAATACGAGGAAAGTATGAGCGAAAAATTCAGATCTAAATACGAGCCACGAGCCAGGCTGTGGGTATAGCTCGCGGCTTAGCGAGGGGGCGTGGTAGCTGTAGCGAGCCGCAGGGCGATCTGCGGTGTCTGCGTTTCTCACCTAAGTGCACAGGTGGGAAACTGCCCACATCCATGATTTGTCCTGTGGCTGATGGGCTGGGCAGGGTTGCCACCCGTCCTTTAAAATACGGAATCGTCCAGTATTTGAGAATGAAATTGCGCGTCCCGTTTTGAATCAATACGTATGCGTCCCTTATTTTTTTGTATTAAAAGTGGTAACCCTAGCAGCTGCCATGTCTTCCCCGCATATATAGAGAAGCGCGAGCCGGTTAAGGGGGAGAAGAAGTAAAAGAAAAGAAAAGAGAGGAGAGGAGAGGAGAGGAGAGAGAACGGAGGTTGCAGGAGGAGGCAGGAATCCGCAGCAGTAGGAAGTCGGTGCGAGAGAGCGAGCGAGTACAGGCTCGCGTGTAGCTGAACAGGCGAGCCAAACAGCTGAAGCAGGACGGTGTAGAGAAGGTCAGCTGCATTAAGTGTCTCGCCTGTTGCAGAGCCCGCATGGGAGAAGCAGGTGAGACGCTAACAGAGAAGAAGCACCGGGGATTGTCATCTGTTTTTTGAAGACTGCTTCCTGTTGATGTTTTAACCTCGTGTTAAAGGATTGTTATTCTTATGTACTTTAAACCTCCACTTCACAACTGTTTTAAGGATTAAAGATTTATTGAATGCTCTACTGCACTTTGGACACCTGTTTTGATTCTTTTAATAATCAGTTATATTATTTAACAGTGTTATTTATTAAAGGTAGACTACAGTATATATAATTTATCAGTGTTATTTGTTATGAAAATTGATTTTTATGTTAATATATTTGGGATGCGGAACGGATTAACTGGATTTCCATTATTTTCAATGGGGACGTTTGTTCTAGATACGAGAAATTCGCTATACAAGCTCAGTGCTGGAACAAATTAAACTCATATCTAGAGGTTCCACTGTAATTGGTTTTATGTGATGTCTCTGCTGTTTATGCCAGCAGCTAGGAAGGAATTGCAAAACAAGATGGGAAAGTCACCATTATATTTCCTGTTTTGTTTTTTTTTGCTTTTTGTTTCCAGTTTAATATAGAAATTTTCAAAAGATGGTAATGTTTATTTAGACCCAATTGTTTAATATACAGTGACGATTACATTAGAGCACGGTAAATATACATTGACATCACTGAAATGTTTAATTGTGTTTCCTGGAAATGCTAAAACTATTTTCAGAGGTTATTCTAAAACAAATTTGAATATTTGAATATAAATACTGTCAGCTAAATGCCAAGTCCATTATAATCCTCTTTTGAAACTGGACTTCAATAAGATGCATGACATTAATCATTAAAATCACATTTGCTAAATTGCAAAGTTGTGAAACAAAAGATAAGTGAAGATAAATACAAGGAAGAATTAGTATTATTTTTTTTTTAAATGCCATTATTTTCCATTGTCATCTTTTGTTTGTAGTGTCAGTAAGTAAAATTCTGGCTCATTAAAAAAACAGCCCTCGTATTCACTTGGGCAAATTTATGTGACTCTAAAGGGTAACAAATGCATAAGCACAGGAACAAAAAATAAATAAAGTCCTTCAAATGACCAAAGTCAAGTTGAACAAGATTCTAAAGTGTTATAACAAGAGGAAAAAAAATTATGGCTTCATTTCACACTCAGATAAGTGCCCAGGTGTCAAGAGTGTCATAAGTCATACAAAAGTGGAATACACAAAATTGAAAATAAAAATAACACGGTTTGCTCTGTTGAAGGATAACAGAATTAATGTAAGCAATAGCCAAGTTATAGAAAATCATACCGTGTATTTTTTTTTCAAAATTTAATAATCCTTAACCAGCTCAAAGAAATCTGCTTGGTAACTATCTTTGTGGAGTTTTCATATTCTCTTGGAATTCCTGTTGATTTTCTCTGGGATTCCTAATATACTTTCCTCATCCTACAAAATGTGCATGTTAAGTTAAATGGAGGTTCTTATTTGGCTCAGTAAGAGTAAGTGCGTGTAGCAGTGAATGAGCCCTGAGATGTCATGGTTCAAACAATCTAATTAGAAAAGTACATATTACTTCTACAATGTGTTCCCTAGATCTGGCAACATGTCTTTCAGTTACAACATTGCTTATGATTTCTTACATTGTATTATTCAATTGAATACACGTCTCTGCATGATGGCAATTCATTCTGCACACAGAACATCGTAACTGTGTCAGTCAGTAATTTTCTAACCTGCTTTGTCCTAAACTGGGAAGCAAGAAGTACTGTAGCCTATCTTTCTGATCATTCTGCCTTGGTTAGTAAAATGAAACCTTCTTCATATCTTTCTTATTCATTGCTTACATCATTGCTGTTACAAGCTTTTGACTGTATAGGTCCACATGTTCTGAAATTTATAAATTGTTCTCTGTTGTTTTTCATTCCTCCCTCACATTTTACTCATGCTGTAATCGATCAGCTGTTGAAGAAACCATATTTGGGTCCTTCTATATTGGATAATTATAGGCTTATCTCCAAGCTGCCCTTTATTGCTAAAGTTATAGAAAAGGTTGTTGAAGAGCAGCTTGGTGCCTTTTTAGAGGAACAGCAGCTTCTTGATCCATTTCAGTCTGGTTTTCGGAAACAGCATTCTAAAGAAACAACTCTCCTTGAAAATTTTAGCGACCTATTAATGGCTGCTGATGCAGGAGAGTCTCAGCGCCGCCTTCGACACAGTGGACCATCAGATTTTCATTATTAGATTAGAACAGTCTGTGAGAGCCTCTGGTTTTGTTTTGGACAGGTTCTCCTCATATCTAATTAATAGGAGTTTCTCAGTTGGTGTTGCAGACTTTACATCTGTTACTGCTACTCTGACTTGTGGAGTGCCACAGGGTTCAGTTCTTAGACTGGTACTGTTTTCCTTATACCTCCTTCCTTTGTCTCAGATTATAAACTCTTTTATGTGCATTTCATATCACCTTTATACAGATGACATACAGTTTTATAGCTCATTTAAACCTAATCAAATTTAAAATTGTCTATTTTGGTTGACTGCTTGTCACAGATTAATAACTGGCTTTGTAATAGCTACTTGCAGTTGAACTCTTAAAACAGGTTCTAATCCTTGCTCCTCTTACCCTTCACTCTGAGATTAGTCTCAAGATGTCTTGTCTCTCCAATTGCCAAATCGAATTTACATAATCTGGGAGTTGTTTTTGCTCAGTCTTTAAATCTAGATTCACATGTAAGGTCTGTTAGCCATTCCTGTTTCTTTAATTTAAGAAACCTTTTTAATACTAGAATTGCCAAATCCTATGAAAAAACTCGTAATCCTGACTCACCTTAAATCCCTGTGCACCTCTCTGTCAGCGTCTTTTGTGTTGTAAATGTGTTGATCAGCACAAGCAGCAAGCAGCCAGCTATCCCATCCCCCCGCTCACCAACACAGTTCAATTTGCAAAGAAGGTTCTCAGTGTTTATCTTGGAGTGAAGTGCTGGAGTTGTGGAGGGTTAATAATATATTGTCATGTGTATGGCGTAGCTAGGAGGGGGCGGCACATTTTTGGGGGCGCCATTATTGGCCAAAAGGCTCAGTACAATTCATGTGTAAGCAGCAGGGTTCGGAAAAATATCACTCATGAATGAAAAGAGTAAAATTCTAAATTTTATCCAGAAATGCTTCAAAAATAATTTTCAGACTGTCCTTCTGTGACGGCATCAGACACAGCAGTTGAAATTTATGAGGCAATAACAAAAATAAACATAAAAATTACACCAATAATAATTTCTTGGAAGGTAAACAACTAATTTACAATTTATAATTTTATTTCTTTATCAATCCAAATGCGTTCTTGTTCTGTGCAGAAAACATCCCCACCTATCACTTGTACACTACACTGGTTCTGGTTTTCGCAGCGTAATTATATTAAACTAATAATCAGAACACGACTTATCAGTGCATCTATACTATATTCTTATCTAGTTGATGCTTATAAATAATTTTATGTGAAAAATTATTGCTGTTTCTCTATATATGAATAAATCTATGCAAAATGTATCTTCTTTTTTCTCTATACGTCATTTTCTATTTAAACAGGTTAACATGTTCAGATATGTTGGAGGGTGGCAAATTGAAGCACGACCGCGAGCGGCATGAACTCTAGCTACGCCACTGCTAAACAGAACATGTTTTTCATATTTTAGTAATAATTGACAAAATGTAGACATGAGGTGTATAATGTGTGAAGCCTGAAGTCCAAATATCAAATAAACACTTTCACAAAAGGTACAAGTATAACAAAACAATTCCACTTTTATTCAAGAATATAACTGCAGACAAAGAACTCACGTTAGGATGTGACATTGACACACACCTAATACAACCGCTTTGGTGTTGTATGGTAAGAACTACTGATTTGTAATCAAGATGTTCACGGTTTGATCCCGGATGCCTCCATTTTGAGTAGTGAGCTGCTCTTATTCTTGTATGCATTTCACTGGCTTACAGTTTATTACAGAATTTGTTTTAAATTTTTGGATCATATGTATAGTGCTCTCTGTGGACAAGCCCCTGAGTATATTACTGGGATGCTGGACCACCATAGAGCCTGTAAAGCACTTAGGTCTGGGCAACCGTGCCTCTTAGTCATCCCTTCCGGCTTAAGCTACGTAAGGACTGTGCTTTTCAGTCCGCTGCACCAAGGCTTTGGAATGGATTTGAGTTAGAGACGTGCATGGCTGAGACAGTTGATTTTTGTAGTAAGCAACTTAAGACATTTTTGATTAAGCAGGCTTTAGAACACAGCTGAGTAGCCTCTGCTTGGACTTTTGGTTTATTTTTAATTATGCTCCTGTTATTTTATTTTTTCTTTTTCTTGTTTTGCTACATTTGGATGGCATTTTTATGCATTTATTGTTGTACAGAGCTTTGTAATGTTATGTCTATGAAAGGGGCTTCATAAATAAATTTTACTTACTTAATATCCCAGTTACCACAGAGCGCAAGGCAGGAACAAACCCTGGACAGGCCACCAGTCCATCATAGAACTAACAAATACAAACACACCAGGGTCAATTTAATATCGCCAATCCACCTAACCTCAGTGGCGTAGCGTAGTGGGGGCGGCAGGGGCGGCCCGTCCCGGGCGGCACTTTTAGGGGGCGGCAAAATTTCACAATAAATAATAATAATATCTCGTAAAAATTTTAACCATACCTAAATAAGGGGGCAGCGGAATTTTCCTCTGCCCTGGGCGGCTGACACCCACGCTACACTACTGCCTAACTTGCATGTCTTTGGAAAGTGGGAGGAAGCAGACAAGAGGAGAACATGCAAACTCCATGCAGAAAAGACCTGGGACACGAATCCTGGTCTCCTTACTTCAAGACAGCAGGGCTATCACTGTGCCTCCATGCCACCTTAATTGTGTCTTTCTTTAAAATATTTGATTATTGCTTTGGACTAGGTCTGCGTTCTTACTTCGAGTTTGAACCTTTTTCTGTTAATCTTGGAGCACAAAATGATGACATTCTTACGTGGAAGTGGAAAAAGAAGGAAGTTTGAAGACTCTGTACCTGTTATTCTCGAGGACCAGAGTTTTTTCTATTCATGAACCAATGAAATGCTTACTGAGAATGGCCAAAGGCAAGCTGGGGATGGTAAAAACTCTACTTTAACATTTATTAGTACACAATACATCTCTTACAAAATATACATTATGTCAAAGTATTCACAACTAGCTGTGCTACCCATCTTAGATGGGTTGAAATCTAAATAATTAATGTAGACCTCAGCATTAATGCACTATGCAATTTGGTAGGGGATTCATAAAAGCAGCATTAATGTTTGCAACGCAGCATCTATTGGAATGACAAGTGTAATGCAAATGTCTTAGATGTGTGATCTTTTGGAATGACAGAGATATAGCAGTTAGAAGAATACACTGACAGACATACAGACACTTATCCCTTTATTAAGGTGGATATTGTGCTGGGAAATAGTACACAATAGCATAATTTAAGAGATTGTAATGTTCATGTATTTTTCAGAGGTGCTTTGATGAGGTTAAGGGGAAATTAAAGAAAATATTTTCAGTATTATTTTTTACAATAATTGCTCATAAAATCTGTCTTTTGTGCTCCAATGCATCTATTTCATTTGAACTGGGTACATTTTCTTAAAGATCATTTCTGTCAATATAAACTATTGTCATATTTTGTAAATAATAAAAAATTGGATACAGCAAGTCATATGATTAAGGTAACACTCATGTATGAAAAAAATGGCTGCCACTATTATAACAGCACAATCCAGGGTTCAGATCCTGGCCCAGTTATTGTCATTGTGCAGTTTGTACGTTTTGTTCATGTCTGCATGGGCTTTACTCAGTTTACTCCTACATCCCTTAGGAATACAGGTTAGGATACTTAAAAGCTTTAAATCAATAATATATGAACAAGTGTAGATGTGTTTGTGCACTGCATAGGCAGTGCAATGGTGTGATATTAGGATATTGAAACAACAGATCATGAAGAACTTTCAAAAGAAGTGATGTGACCTTTTAGGTACCGAAGAAGCCAGTAGTGCATGTGGGTATATTGTACATAGACAAAGCACTTGCCAGTCCTGTAGTATTTATATTTGTTTGCACATATATTGCTGCCAGCAGTTAAACATGTAATTATATATAATGGGCACAATACTATATACTGTATAATACACTAGCCACTGATAACAAATCAATTCACAACTATACTATAAATGATGGGACAGACTATATAAAGTAATTTTGTATAGTACTTGAACTTTGCAGTAGTTATAAGGTTAACACACAAAAATGTATTTCAAATTGTAATCTCCTGTACCACAGACTATTTTAAATATAAATTTATAGTCAATCCCTCATGCAAACATTAAAAGTATAATTTCTCATTTCTCTTGCATTGTCTTCTTTCCTGTTACTGTCCATGTACAGTTCATAGTCACTGCAGTAAAATTTCATTCTGATACTGCCATTCATGGTTTTGTTTTTTTACTTTAGTAAGTCTGAATACTTATCTGAAACATGTTAACAGTAGACTCATTCATGTGCCTGATGCATTGCTCTTCGTGGTAAATGTTTGCAGTAACAGTAGATAAAATATACACTGGAACAAAAACTATTTCTATGTGTAGTGACTGCATTTATCAAGCCATCTATTTTTGCCATTCATCTGCACTTTTACCCAAAGAATCTTTTTAGATGCTCACGCACTCACACACTTATTTTCCATCTGCTTCTCTGGGATACAATGTCATTGAACACCATTTGATGTGCAACTTGTATTCATACCTTTGAAACTGATCAAATGCCTTTTTATAAAATATGGCCTGTTGTGTTATTATTTTAATTACTGATCTGACACACTTTTGATTTGTTATGCATTATTTTGTAGGAGATAAAGAACATTTTAACATAAACATCTGTTCATCAAATTAAGCAGCTGAAACTGCTACGTGTTGAAAACCCTTATTCCCAGCAACACATAAGTAAGACACATTGTAATAATCATGCGAATTATAGTTGTGCTGTTGCAGCTTAGTTTTTTTATTATTTTTTTAACATTTCAATTGACATTAAAACTCCAAATAGCTATTTATTTTTTGTCACTTTGGTTGTGTGACTGTCTAAAACAGATATTACATTTATCTATACTTATCCAATACTGCAAACTATTTTTATAATTTACCTAAGCATTAAGTGCTATTAAGCACACTGGGTGAAAGAGCAAAGAAATATAGAAATCGCACTGTAAATGATGTTAAAATGTTTAAGAGTTTTTTTTATGCTGATACATATTTTTATTTAAATCTATGCTGGGACAGGAAATAAACTTGCAGTGCCTGTCAATACCTTCATTAGCATTTAATTATGTAACCAAATAATAATAATAAAAAAAAAATCACTGCTAATGCTAAAGTTTAAAAAGTGCTTATATTTCATTTGCTTATTTACACATGCAAATTCTTTGCTGCTGTTGGCAAGATTAATTTCATAACAGCAAATATCACTTCTTCCTAAAATAAATTAATACCATACTCATGTCACACTAATATGTGCGTTAAAACTGACCTTTAAAGGGCAGATATATTCATAAAATTATATATACACTCACCAAGAAAAACATGTGGACAAGGAACCTTAACAGAGGCATGAGAAGTTCAACAAAATATAAAATTCTGCAACATAATTTAATCAAGAGCAGAATGATACGCAATCTACGATTTCACTGTAGAACTGAGAATTAATTTTGAAACATTTTTTAACTGCTTTTTCTAATACAAGGTTGTAAAGAATTTTCTTCTTATCCTGGCACCCAGGGGAGCAACCAATCCTGAGTAGGGCTCCAGTTCATTTCTGGACACACTCAAGGATAATAATTATAAAAAATTTTATGACTAATATTTTACATTATTTACAACACACTTTTGAAAATCCAAGGACAGCATACAGAAAAAGACCAAATAAATAAATAACAGTAAAACATTAAAAAGCAATTTAGACATAGGCTATACTGAATAAATATCTTCTTAGTCACATTTTAATAATGGGCAGTGAATTCATCTTCACAAAAACTTTGAGGGAGATCATTCTATGTAATTGTAGCAGCAACTGAGAAAAGTCTGTCATGCACAATGCTCTTCTTAGCCTATTCACAGACTAATGGTTTAACACGACATTGCTTGAAGACTATGCAAATGATCATATATGAAGGGAAGGAGCTTTTAGGGTCCAGCAGGATTTTTAGCCCTTGATGATGACTGGCTTATTTACCAGTTTAGGCTCCCAAAATCCATTCTCTTGAAACGTTGTGCTGAATTATGCCCAGTATTAGAAAGACAGACTGGAAGAAACTGGGGTATACCTGCTCATATTCAGACTTTTAAAAAGTCAGCTTTCCAGCAACACGCACCTACTAGAGGGGACTGCCTGACAGTTCAAGAATATCTTAGCCAAGCTTCATCCCTGTCATGCCCACTGAGCTGGGAGCCATAAACTGATTGATGATGTACTACATTCTGTTACTTTAAGGTGTAGACATATAGACCAACATAAAAAGGCTATTTGCAGCAAGGTCCAGTGTTCCTAATGTAATCGGGACAATTGACCACCCTCATATTACCATAAGGGCACCTAGTGATAATAAGGTTATTTTTTTTTCAGCAGTTACATTCCACTAATATACAAATTGTCTGTGAAGCCAGCTGACTGAGACTGACAAAACATTGTGGCTGTGTTGCCTGGGTTATGATTGATTTATTTTAAGGCAGAATAACATTCACAGATAACTTGCTGAAGGTGCTGTATGTGATGGCTGGCTTGTTGGTAAGGTAAGTGACTGAATCCTCAGTTTTCCATATGGCCTATACTACTCATTGTGAAACATCAATCGTGTTATTACATAATCAAGGTGATAGTAGCTACTCACTCAGTAGACGGCTCCTTACGTCTTTCCCCAGCCCTGAGAGCGCAGCAAAGAAGTGCTACAGTGCTTCAAATGCTGTTGCACACTCAGTTGTGGAGCACACCATAGGACTCCTCAAATGTAGGTGGCATTGTCTGGATGTGTTGGGTGGAGGACTACTCTACCAACCAACAAAGGTCTGCAGCATCAGGATTGAATGGACTATGCCACATAATGTGGCACAGTATAATAATCTTCCACCACTTAACCTCACTGATATGGAACCAGATGATCCTGCTCCCCACCTACCTACTAAGGAGTTCCTGCTACAAGGTAGGGTGTGATGCCTTTTTTGCAAAGAAATTTTTTCTAACAAGATCTTTTGATGAATTTGTCAGACATTTCTATTAGGCCCACCCCTATTTCCCTGAATTCTTGTCTCACTTCTTGGATGACTGTGATTGTTTCTGTTTGCATCTGCAGTACTGCATCTGTGAGGACATTGCCACTGCTGAACTGATGACACGTGGAGAAGGCCTTGGTATGGGAACCCGAGACTCTGCTGGGACCTTGTTAAGCAGTAGTCCTCCATGGCTCTTTCATGATAAAAAGATTGTCAGTAAAAGTCTTGACAAATGTATATAATGCACTAGCATGGTTATTTCACACAATGGCATACATTACGTGTTTTACTTGATTCCTCTGCAGCTGTCTCACTAACCATGTTTCACTGGACTGGATTGGCATAGTGCTGCATAATAACACATTTCTGCTTACTGATGCCATTTGCAGATCAAAACCAAAATGTATTTTTTCCCCTTCCCACTGCACTCACACTATGCTGATGACAAGCAATTCACTTCTTCACATTCAGCTTGAGGTGTGTCTGGTAGAGATCACCACATTCATGAAGGTAGCAACATGTTGCCATTCAGTATATCTGCACTTTGGCTAACAAATAAATGTTCTCTACTTCAGAGACAAGAACTATCTTGCAGTCATCAAGTTTCTCTTTTTGGCCTATCTTCTCTGCTGTCTCCATTGTCTCACCTTAGAGGAAAATCTGTTAATTTCGTATGTTTGAGGTTGTTTAGAATCTGTGCGGTTGTTTCAGTGTGTAGCCTTCTGCTGTTAGGCACCTAAAATCTGGAATAGCTTACTGATAGAAATTCACCATGCTAATACGGTGCAGCACTTTAAAAAACTGCTAAAAACCCATTATTTTAACATGGCTTTCTTATAGTTTCATTTTAGTGTAACCCTGATATTCTGTATATGCATTTAATTAGCGTAATTATCACAATCCATACTAACCCCTACTTTCTCTGCTGTTCTTTTTCTGGTTTTCTGTGGTGGCGATCTGCGCCACCTCCACCTGATCAAGGCACCTTGCTGTCCCAACATTGATGAATTGAAGGCCAGAGGTCCACATGACCATCATCATCTAATTCTTCCACGTGGAGCCTGTAAACCATGAGTACTGATTGAGATCATTTATGTTAGGTAGAATGCCCAGTGGGACTTGTGGCCTCAGAACCCCTGCAGATTTTGTTATTTTTTCTCCAGTCCTCTGGAGTTTTTTTTTCTATCCTCCTGTCCATTGGACCTTACTTTATTCTTTGATACTTAGTATTGCCTAATCTTATTTTTTATATTTTTCTTTTTTTCTTTCTTCATCTTGTAAAGCACTTTGAGCTACATAATTTGTATGAAAATGTGCTATATAAATAAATGTTTGTGTTGTTGTTGTTACAAGCCAGATGGGGATCAAGGCAGGTTCACGTGTGCTCATTTACAAGATGATTGTGATTTAGAAAAGGTAAATTGTGTGTACGCCATCCATCCATCAATCCATCCATCCTCTTCCGCTTATCCGAGGTCGGGTCGCGGGGGCAGCAGCTTGAGCAGAGATGCCCAGACTTCCCTTTCCCCGGCCACTTCTTCTAGCTCTTCCGGGGGAATCCCAAGGCGTTCCCAGGCCAGCCGGGAGACATAGTCCCTCCAGCGTGTCCTTGGTCTTCCCCGGGGCCTCCTCCCGGTTGGATGTGCCCGGAACACCTCACCAGGGAGGCGTCCAGGAGGCATCCTGATCAGATGCCCGAGCCACTTCATCTGACTCCTCTCGATGCGGAGGAGCAGCGGCTCTACTCTGAGCCCATCCCGGATGATTGAGCTTCTCACCCTATCTTTAAGGGAGAGCCCAGACACCCTGCGGAGAAAACTCATTTCAGCCGCTTGTATTCGCGATCTCGTTCTTTCGGTCACTACCCACAGCTCATGACCATAGGTGAGGGTAGGAACATAGATTGACTGGTAAATTGAGAGCTTTGCCTTATGGCTCAGCTCCTTTTTCACCATGACAGACCGATGCAGAGCCCACATCACTGCGTACGCCACACCGATCCGCCTGTCGATCTCACGCTCCATTCTTCCCTCACTCGTGAACAAGACCCCGAGATACTTGAACTCCTCCACTTGGGGCAGGATCTCGCTACCAACCCTTAGAGGGCACTCCACCCTTTTCCGGCTGAGGACCATGGTCTCGGATTTGGAGGTGCTGATTCCCATCCCAGCCGCTTCTCACTCAGCTGCGAACCAATCCAGAGAGAGCTGAAGATCACGGCCTGATGAAGCAAACAGGACAACATCATCTGCAAAAAGCAGTGACCCAGTCCTGAGTCCACCAAGCCGGACCCCCTCAACACCCTGGCTGCGCCTAGAAATTCTGTCCATAAAAGTTATGAACAGAATCGGTGACAAAGGGCAGCCCTGGCGGAGTCCAACTCTCACTGGAAATGGGTTCGACTTACTGCCGGCAATGCGGACCAAGCTCTGACACCGATCGTACAGGGACCGAACAGCCCTTATCAGGGGGTCCGGTACCCCATACTCTCGGAGCACCCCCCAACAGGATTCCCCGAGGGACACGGTCGAACGCCTTTTCCAAGTCCACAAAACACATGTAGACTGGTTGGGCGAACTCCCATGCACCCTCCAGGACCCTGCTAAGGGTGTAGAGCTGGTCCACTGTTCCGCAACCAGGACGAAAACCACACTGTTCCTCCTGAATCCGAGGTTCGACTATCCGACGGACCCTCCTCTCCAGAACCCCCGAATAGACTTTTCCAGGGAGGCTGAGGAGTGAGATCCCTCTGTAGTTGGAACACACCCTCCGGTCCCCCTTCTTAAAGAGGGGGACCACCACCCCAGTCTGCCAATCCAGAGGCACTGTCCCTGATGTCCATGCGATGTTGCAGAGATGTGTCAACCAAGACAGTCCTACAACATCCAGAGCCTTGAGGAACACTGGGCGTATCTCATCCACCCCCGGGGCCCTGCCACCAAGGAGTTTTTTGACCACCACGGTGACCTCAGTCCCAGAGATGGGGGAGCCCACCTCCGAGTCCCCAGGCTCTGCTTCCTCATTGGAAGGCACGTTAGTGGGATTGAGGAGGTCTTCGAAGTACTCCCCCCACCGACCCACAACGTCCCAAGTCGAGGTCAGCAGCGCACCATCCCCACCATACACAGTGTTGACACTGCACTGCTTCCCCCTCCTGAGATGCCGGACGGTGGACCAGAATCTCCTCGAAGCCGTCCGAAAGTCATTCTCCATGGCCTCCCCAAACTCCTCCCATGCCTGAGTTTTTGCCTCAGCAACCACCGAAGCCGCATTCCTCTTGGCCTGCCAGTACCTATCAGCTGCCTCCAGAGTCCTACAGGACAAAAGGGACCGGGAGGACTCCTTCTTCAGCTTGACAGCATCCTTCACCGCTGGTGTCCACCAACGGGTTTGGGGATTGCCGCCACGACAGGCACCGACTACCTTATGGCCACAGGTCCGGTCAGCCGCCTCAACAATAGAGGCACGGAACATGGCCCATTCGGACTCAATGTCCCCCACCTCCCTCGGGACATGGTCGAAGTTCTGCCGGAGGTGGGAGTTGAAGCTACTTCTGACAGGGGGCTCTGCCAGACGTTCCCAGCAGACCCTCACAACACGTTTGGGCCTACCACGCCTGACCGGCATCCTCCCCCACCATCGAAGCCAACTCACCACCAGGTGGTGATCAGTTGACAGCTCCGCCCCTCTCTTCACCCGAGTGTCCAAGACATGTGGCCGCAAGTCCAAAGACACAACCACAAAGTCGATCATCGAACTGAGGCCTAGGGTGTCCTGGTGCCAAGTGTACATATGAACACCCCTATGCTTGAACATGGTGTTCGTTATGGATAATCCGTGACGAGCACAGAAGTCCAATAACAAAACACCACTCGGGTTCTGATCGGGGGGGCCATTCCTCCCAATCACGCCCTTCCAGGTCTCACTGTCATTGCCCACGTGAGCATTGAAGTCTCCCAGCAGTACGAGGAAGTCCCCAGAAGGTGTGCCCTCCAGCACCCCCTCCAGGGACTCCAAAAAGGGTGGGTACTCTGAACTGCTGTTTGGTGCATACGCACAAACAACAGTTAGGACCCGTCCCCCCACCCGAAGGCGGAGGGAGGCTACCCTCTCGTCCACCGGGGTAAACCCCAATGTACAGGCTCCAAGTCGGGGGGCAATAAGTATGCCCACACCCGCTCGGCGCCTCTCACCGGGGGCAACTCCAGAGTGGTAGAGAGTCCAGCCCCTCTCAAGGAGATTGGTTCCAGAGTCCAAGCTGTGCGTCGAGGTGAGCCCGACTATATCTAGCCGGAACCTCTCGACCTCGCGCACTAGCTCAGGCTCCTTCCCCTTCAGAGAGGTGACATTCCACGTTCCAAGAGCCAGCTTCTGTAGCCGAGGATCAGACCGACAAGGTCCCCGCCTTCGGCCACTACCCAACTCACACTGCACCCGACCTCCTTGGCCCCTCCCATAGGTGATGAGCCCATGGGAAGGGGGACCCACGTTGCCTCTTCGGGCTGTGCCCGGCTGAGCCCCATGGGTGCAGGCCCGGCCACCAGGCGCTCTCCATCGAGCCCCACTTCCAGGCCTGGCTCCAGAGGGAGGCCCCGGTGACCCGCGTCCGGGCGAGGGAAAACGCTGTCCAAATTTTGTATTCATCATGGAGGTTTTGTTGAACCGCACTTTGTCTCATCCCTCACCTAGGACCAGTTTGCCTTGGGTGGCCCTACCAGGGGCATAAAGCCCCGGACAACAGAGCTCCTAGGATCATTGGGACACACAAACCCCTCCACCACGATAAGGTGGCGGTTCGAGGAGGGGAAAGGTAAATTGTGTGTACGCCTGGTGTCATAAATCAGATTTTTTTTGCCATATGCATTTTACTTTTTTTTGGCATTGGGTGTACTTTCATGCTCAAATCCAGGAAACGTTTCATAAATGTAACTCCTTGTGAGATATATAAAATTGTTTAAAATTTATTGAATGTCCCTGTAAAAGTCATCATTAAAAAAAGAAGAATGGCACACCCAGAACATTACAAATTAACACATCTGTCAAAAACTGATCATCAGTCAAAGGCGAAGGGTATTTTAGGAGTTGACCAAGAGGCCAACTCCAATCTTAAAGAAAGTAAAGAAGTTGATGATAGTAGTAAACAGGTTTATGGAAGAAACTACAGTAACTGCATATTACAATTATTTTGAATGAAATGTGAAAAAGGATAAATACTAGATATTATATACTGTAAGTTGGCATGATTTACACTTTGTAAAACATTGGGGACTAACCTTATACCTTACTTGCTTCAAAGTCAGACCTTGGTGTTGTTTTAACAATTAGGACATATTATGTATAATAAATAAAATCTAAGAAGTCTATAGTAAGTAAGTGAGTCTATAGTAATCTTTTTATTTGGTGCCACAACTAATCATGCTGTCGCTATTATTATTATTATTAATATTATGTTTTAATAGAAATTCCAGGCAGCTTTAGCTACTATGAGCATCTGCGAGTTTGAATAAATGAAGGATTGAATGAATACCCAGTACAGACATAAGGGGCTAATTTAACCAATGATTTCTCTGTGTTTAACTTGTGCCTCATAACACAGGAATCTACTCATCCATCTTATGAACATCCTTCCTCTTATACTTGGTCCCAGGAATGTCTTTTAATCACAACAGGGCCCAGCGTGGAACCAGTTGCACTCTAAAGTAAAAGCTTGCTTTGAATGATAATGTGAAAGTCTGCAAAATGAGTTTAAAAAGTGAGGTGGTGCAGAGGTGTATATGAGAGATGGAGACAACAATACTGTGCATGTTTTAATATTTTTTTAAATAACACATTTTATTTATATGGTGCCATTTTCATGTTCTTATAGATAAAACAGCACATACTGAGAAGGGCTTCTGTTTATTGGGCTTAGTTGGAGGTTTATGTTAGCACTTAGCATTACTGATAAAAATACTAGTCATAAACGACCAGGAATAGACACATAAAAAAACGCTTGGTTTCATTAACATGCATTTGCTCCATTTGCATAGCATTCTGAATTAAGTGTATTGTGACAAAATGTACATTCAAAAAAGGTTGCCCTAAGTGGGTATTTTTTTAGAACAGATTTCAGTGTAAGAAATTATTACATTATCAGAGTTAAATAATACCTTGTGTATTCCAGGGCTACACATGAGTGTTGTTCCCTTCAAGTTAAATCCCATGCTGGTAATACAAGTGGCTGGCCATATGGTATTTTGTCATGATGTGCGCATAGGTGTGCACAGTAGTCAAATATATGCAAATATAGTGTGCCTTGTATGCTTCATTGGATATGTGCTCTGGCCAGTCATTAAAAGCATGTCTTAATTGACTCCAGAATAATTAATGATTTGGCATTGAGCAGGTGGGGAGTGTATCCTGAGAAGATTTCAGAAAACATCAGAGAGTGAATTAACACATGCTACCAGGACCAGTAACTTTGTGGATGTTCACTCACAGCACAGATTTTCTTGCTTCATCTTTAGAAACCAGGAGAATCTGCTTACTTGGAGATGATGTGATTATGTCAGTTCTTCTTGTCTTTTTGGTTTTGAAAAGAGAATAAAAGATATTAAGCTAGTTTGGCAAGGAAGATTCAGAATTATTGCACAGGTGTCTTTGCGTTTTATAATTGCTTATATATTTCATTTATAAAATTGTTGGATCTGAGATGGTGTTGAAGGTTTCTCTGTGTATATTTTGTAGTTGTTCTTTCCAACTTTGAGGTTGTTTGAGTGCTCATAATACATCATTATTGCAATATTAACCATTGAATCAAGGGCTTTGTCCAGGGAGTGATCTTCACTTTTGTAACATGTTTTTTGATTAGGCAGTGTCTGTACCTCTGTTGCTGATGTAGGTTTATAGATTTTATATATTTATAAGTTTATAGGGTCACTATTGCCACCTGTCTTATGGCACGAGCTAATCAACATGTGGCAGTAATAATTATTGAGTATGACTACTTTACCTCAAAACTTCTGTTTTTGTTACCTGATAAAACAAATGAGGAGGGTTGGTGTCATGGAGGAAGCCTAATTTAATGTCCAGGTTAAAAATAAAAAAACTTCCATAACAAATAATAGAAAGTTTAGCTGTCTTCACAAATATATATATATATATATATATATATATATATATATATATATATATATATATTGCAAGCAATGCTTCTTTCGGCAGGTCCATCAATAAAGCAGCAACTTCCCGGGTGTGTTGTCAATTAATTTTTTGTTGGTGCCAGAAGGCAACATAGTTATTGTTATTGACTATGCATCCCAATTAATGTTCCTCCTATGTTTTCCTTCACCAAAATCTTTGAGATACCCTGATGCTCATGTATTGGACAAACTGGATGTGTATTAGTGTAGTAACAACCATTTATAGAAGCTCTGTGATCTCTTGGTTTTTCTTTGGGTTTCAAACTTATTTTACTAGTTTTAATACATTTTAGGATTTGGTTTGATCTGGCTTTTTTCTTGTCACTGAAAACAGCCACTAGAAAATCACATAAATGGATTTTAAATTTGCCAATGCTGCTATCATTATAAACCCAACTGCCAGCTTTTCTCAACTGCCCGCTGAATCAACAACCTAATTACAAAAGCAGGCTCAGTTACAGAATGCACTCTCGACCCACTGGAGGTAGTAGTGAACAGAATAAAGACAAAACTGCTGGTCATTATCAAAAATGTTGCACCTCCTCTCTTTGACACACTATCATTAAGTACTTTCAGCCAACAAATTATTCGGCAGAAGTTTGTCAAGTAATGCTACTGGGACTTCTTTATATCAACAGCAATATGTCTTTAAAATGCCTCACTGTGACTGTGACTATGCTTTTTATTTTTGGCCAAGTCAGACATTTTCCTTTCTTTTTGGTAATTCTGAAAGGGGTTGTTATTTGTTATAATATTAATATATACTGTATATTGAGCTTCTGTTATGGCTAAATTACCCATTTTGGGACTAATAAAATGCTGTCTATCTATCTATCTGTCTGTCTGTCTGTCTGTCTGTCTATTCATTCAAAATACATCAAACCACAAAATGCATACAAATACAAACACATCCAGCTGTGACACTCCCCTGCATGTGCAGATGTAGCCACATAAAATAAGTGAGGAATACTATGTTATCTTGCCTGCCATGACTGTACTGCTCTGCAGGTAATGGTACTATTTCTGAAATTTTAGTAATGTGACTGCACTGGCCTGAACATCCACCAAGTGGAACAGTGAAAAGACTTAGATGGTGTTACCAATGAAAATCCACCAGGTGGAACAGTGAAAAGTTTAAATGGTATACATTCTGCAATGACTTCCATTCAAACCCAGTCAAAGCTCAACAACAATCTTTTCCTAAATTATGTAATTTAAGTTGAGCACAGTTTAGACTTTTTTTGGTTTAAAGCTGTTACTATTCTGTAGCATTTGAATGTGATATGTGCTTTTCAGCCTTACATCCTCACATACAAAATTCAAAGTAAATTTCATTTGTAGAAAATGCAGGTTTTATTTATTTATTTATTTTAATTTTATTGATTTTATTGTAATAATTTCATACAAATATATCAATTTTTACAAAAACAAATAGGATTGAAAACAAATCAACCCCCACTCCTGAGAAAGACAGCATGGCCATCAGACCAAAACTTAAAAATACTAAAAATAAATAAATTGATGAGTTTAATAGGTGGATACAGATAAATGGAGAAGAAAAAGAAATGGGGAGAGAATTTACTTCCTCTGTGCTTTAAGAGCTCATTCTAAAATATTATTGATTAGATCCTGCCAGGTTCTGAAAAAGTTCTGCACAGATCCTCTAAGTGAGAATTTGATTTTTTCCAATTTCAAATAATATAAACATCAGTTACCCACTGACTTAAAAGAGGAGAGTTAGGATTCTTCCTGTTTAGCAAAATAAGTCTGTATGCCAATAGTGTAGTGAAGGCAATTACCGTTTGTTTGTCCTTCTCCACTTTAAGCCCATCTGGAAGAACACCAAACACAGCTGTTAGTGGATTAGGAGGGATTGTGACACCAAGGCTGTCTGAAAGGCACTTAAAAATCTTGGTCTAGAATGATGTTAATTTGGTGCAGGCCCAAAACATGTGACCCAGTGAAGCTGGAGTTTGATTGCAGCGTTCACAGGTTGGATCTTGTCCTGGAAACATTTTGGACAATTTCAAGTGAGTCAGATGAGCTCGATATATAATTTTGAGCTGAATAATTGTATGCTTTGCGCATATTGAGCTCGAATGAATTATCTGCATTGCTACCTTCCACTCCTTTTCTGAGATGTTGAGTGAGAGATCCTTTTCCCACTGTCCTCTTGGATCTTTGAAAGGGAGGGACTGTAAAATATTTTTATATATTGCAGAAATGCTGCCTGAGTCCTTGAGACTGAGCAATATTTTTTCTGACATAGAGGAAGGTGGGAAATGGTGAAAATTGGGCAGGTTCTGTTTGACAAAGTTTCTAATTTGAAGATAGTGAAAGAAATGTGTTGCTGGAAAATTAAAGTTGGAATGTAATTGTTCATAGGATGCAAAGATGTTGTCTATATAAAGATCTCTAAGCAATTTAATCCCAAATGTTTTCCAGATATTAAAAACTGCATATCTTTGCGAGGGTTGAAAAAGGTGGTTCTCAAGCAGAGGTGCCACAGATAAAAGATTCTCCATCTTAAATTGCTTTCTACATATTCTGTGTGAGTAAAGCACAATTGGGTTATTAGTATATTGGCGATAACTTGCATTTATTGGGGCGCAAAGCAGCGAGTATACAGAAGCACTGTAGGATTTTATTTCTATTGCGGACCAAGCCTGTGTATGTTTATCTATTTGTGTCCAGTTTTTATAGCTTGTATGTTTGCTGCCCAGTAGTAAAACTGAAAGTTAGGTAGAGCCATGCCAACTTCTGTCTTAGGTCTTTATAGAGTTGCTCTTTGAATACGTGGATGTTTTAGGTTCCAAATCAATGAGGTTATGGTTGAATCTAATTGCTTAAAGAATGATTTATTGATGTATATTTGAATGTTTCCTGTGGTGGGTTGCCACACCTGCCAATTCACTGGAAAGAGCACACTTTTATTCAGATTAATTCTGAGACCAGAGATCTTTTTAAATTTTGTAAGTGCTGTTAAGACTGTAGGCACAGTATTTTGTGTGTCTGATCTATACAAAGACATATCATCTGTATATAGAGAAATTTTCTGTTCCAGTCCTTCTCTGATAATCCCCTTTATCTGATAAGCATTTCGACAGTGAACTGCCAGTGGTTCAATGGCGATTGCAAATAGCAGTGGTGACAAGGGGCATCCTTGTCTGGTACCACGTTCTAGATTAAAGTAGTTTCAGCGAATGTTGTTAATACAAACTGAAGCTTCTGGATTGGTATACAGTAGTTTGATCCATGCACAAATATTCGGGCCAAACCCAAATTTCTCTAATGTAGTGAAAAGGTAGTTCCATTCAATCATATCAAATGCTTTTTCTGCATCCAACGATAATAATATATCTGGGGTGTTTGACTTTGCGGGTGAATATATTACATTAAACAGGCGTTGGAGATTGGAAGCTAAGTTTTGGCCTTTAATAAATCCAGTTTCATCTTGTGATATTACCGAAGGCAGCACTTTCTCCATCCTTCTAGCTAGGACTTGAGAGTATCTTAACATCATTATTCAGAAGTGAAATTGGTCTGTATGATGCACATTACAATAAGTCCTTGTTTTGTTTAGGAAAGACAGTGATTAATGCTTGGCGAAAAGTTTGAGGTAGAATATGAATGTCTCTAGCTTCTGTAAATGTTGCTAATAAGAGGGGAGCTAGCTGAGTGGAGAATTTCTTATAAAATTCGACAGGGTAGCCATCAGGGGGTGCTGCTTTCCCACTCTGAATTGACTTTATAGCATGTAGTATTTTTGAGAGCGCCAGAGGTTTATCCAATTCGTCTGCAATAAAAGTATCTATTTGTGGCAACTGTAATGTATCCAGTAATGCATTAGATTGTGTGTGGTCTTCTTTGAACTCAGTAGAATATAAGGATTTATAGCAGTCTCTAAATGTGTGCATTATATTTATTTTTTATAGAGTTTCCCAGAGTATTCCTACAGAGTCCTCTAAGGATGTATTTGTCTCTAGGAAGAAACTGATTTGTTTTGATATAAATTCTGTACAGTTCTCATCTGCTAATAGAAGCGGGTTAAGATGCCATCTGCGAGATGAGTATGTGGGGCATAATGATTTCAGCTCCAAGATCAGAGGGGCATGGTCAGAAATAACAATAGTGTCATACTTGCAAGATTTAATCACAGGCAAGAAATTATTACCTATAAAGACATAATCAATTCTTGAGTAGCAATGATGCACTGGTGAGTAGAAGGAATATGTTCTTAGGTTGTGGTCAGTTGAAAACTGTGTAATTGTCTTTGCAGTGTTAGATGTCATCCCCCCTGTGACAGGAGACCTATCTAAGAGTGGATTTAAAACACAATTAAAGTCCCTAGCCATTATAATTTTATGAGTATTCACATTGGGAATAGATGCAAATACAGTTTGCATGAATTCTCTATCATCGACATTGGGTGTATAAACATTTATCAAAATCACTTTACAGTTAAATAAGTTGCCCATGACAATCACATATCTCCCTTCAGCATCAGATACTACCTGTACATCTGATGCTACAAATGAGACTGTTCCATGTATGAGAATTCCCACACCTCTAGTTTTCTTTGTAAAGCTGGAATGGAACATTTGGCCAGTCCAGTCTTTTTGCAGCCGGAACTGATCTTTGCTTAATAAGTGGGTCTCCTGTAAAAACACAGTTTTTGCGTTGAGACCTGTTAGGTGAGAGAATACTTTCTTTCTCTTTAATTTGTGATTCAGGCCTCTAACATTCCAGCTCACATAGTTTACTGTCCCATCATGGAGACCTTGATTCTGAATTTTTGATGTCATTTTGTAGTCTCAACTGGAAGTGAGACAGCTTTAACCTTAATTTCCACTTTTCCCACAAGTTATTGCCATGCAGCCTATTGTTATGTTGGAAGTTATAATTATAAGGATTAAAAAGGATAGATTAGATATAAATTGCTCTCTTTCCCCCCCCCCCCCCCCCATTTTGCCTCCCCACATGAGGCTGGACCCCACTTCACAAAGTCCCAGTCCTCTGACATACCTAGAGACAGAGCACATCCAAAACAAAACAAGCCCCCCCAGCAGCGGCATTTGAGGATTAAAAAGTAGAGATATCTATTGCTGATAAAGTCTAAATACTATATGCATAAAATATAATCTTCAAAAGTCTTGAAATATTAAGATAGTAAACCCAGGGAATGGTGTTAAAAAGTGGCCCTGGATAAGCATAGTAAACCCTAATGCAATAATAACAATAACAATAAACCAAGGTTATGATGTTAAACAGTCTCCTTTAGAATAGTTAAAAACTAAAAAAATTAAAAATTATAAAAAAAAAAAAAAGAACTACTTTCATTTCTTCCACACATGCGCGTGAAATTGTAATTAAAACATAAACAAAAAGTGGCCGAGAAGAAAAAAGGATGTATAATTATGGTACCCGTATCATTGCAAGCAGATCAGACAGCAGGTAATATGTTCTTGCCATACCATGACAGGATGCAACTCACTATCGTATTTCAAAAAAGTGTTGGGATCAGCTTTCTTAACTCCTTTTCTGCTTCCTCCTTGGAGGAAAAGGTGTGATATTTGTCTTGAATATCCACTTTCAGTTTGGCAGGATACAAGAGGCTGTATCTGATATCGGCTTTCTGTAAACGCTGTTTAATGTTGTAAAAAACTGCACATTTAGCAGCTGTTGAGGGTGAGAAATCCGGGAAAATACGAATATGGTTATTTTCAAATATAATCTCTTGTTTGTGTCTGAGAAGTGCCATTACATTAAGCTTAAATTGTGATCTTTCGAAGCGGACAATTAAGGTCCTAGGTTTAGAGGTATTTGATCCACGTATGTGATAAGCTGTCGCTATCTCGGTATCTGATTTAAAGTCCTCTCCAATTATTTTTGAGAATAGTTCAGCTACAAGTTTCACTGGGTTTGGACTTTCACGATTCTCAGGTAGACCTTTGATTCTAATATTATTCCTTCTGCATCCATCTTCCAGGGCAGCAAGTCTGTCTCCGAGTTTTTTGCATTCGAAATTTGCAGCTGTAGCTTTTCCATTGGCATTAGAAGCCAGTTGTTCCGCTGTTTCAATTTGAGCTGTGAATCTCTGCTTAACATCCGCCAGTTGATTGTCAAATTCTCTCAGTTCAGACGCATTTTCCTGAATGTGTTCCTCAATTTTTCTCAGCATATCTTTAAAGACTGCATCAAAATGATTATATATACGTTTTTCCAAGTCTTTACATTCCTGCCGCATCTCTTGCAGCTCCAGCCACAGCTTCTCGTTTGTCTTGAGCAAGCCATTTATTTCTTTCTTCATATTTTTCTGAATGTCTTTCTTGAGCTCACTTATGGCCGTGGCCGTGGTCAATGTTGCGATCATTTCCTTCAGTTTGGACAAATCGTTTCGGCTTTCGTGCTCCGCGTGTGAAGTGGCAACCCCTGTTACAGTTGATGTTTCCAGCTCACGAGGAGTAGATGAATGTGCGGACTGCAACGCTGTCTCTAGTTTCAAGTGATCTTCTGGAATCGGCAAGCTATCATGACCTGCATTACTTGCACCTTCGCTCCAATTTTTGCTCTCAACTGGAGATGAAGCAGTGGAACAGGGTCCTGGGATGTCTGTGCTTTCGTCTGCCTGTTCCAGGTCAGTCTCTGAAAGGCCCTACCTTGTACTTGCACTTGGGCCTGACGTCTGTCTAGACTTGGATATAGTTTTAGGTTTCTTTTCCGTTTCTTTCTGACCCCCTTTCTTGTTACTCATGTTTATATACAGTAATCCCTCGCTATATTGCGCTTCGTCTTTCGCGGCTTCACTCTATCGCGGATTTTATATGTAAGCATATTTAAATATATATTGCAGATTTTTTGCTGGTTTGCGGATTTCTGCGGACAATGGGTCTTTTAATTTCAGGTACATGCTTCCTCAGCTGGTTTGCCCAGTTGATTTCATACAAGGGACGCTATTGGCAGATGACTGAGAAGCTACCCAATCAGAGCACGTATTACGCATTAAATAAAACTTCTCAAATATATTGTGAGCACAGGGGCTGTTCGCACCCCTAGAAGATACGGCCACTCCTCAAAAAACACTGAAAGTTTACCTTCACATTGCTCTCTTCCTTGCTGGGCTTAAATGTGGCTGTTTTGTCAAGCGATATGCTTCCTGCATGGTGCTTCGCATACTTAAAAGCTCGAACGGCACGTATTGATTTTTAATTGTTTTTCTCTGTCTCTCTCTCTCTCTCTGACATTCTGTGCTCCTGACGGAGGGGGTGTGAGCAGTGGGGGGGCTGTTCGCACCACTAGACTATACGGACGCTCCTCTAAAAAAAATGCTGAAAGGCTACCTTAACATTGCTCCCTTCCTAGCAGCTGCGTTGTCCGGCGGTGCTTTGCATACTTAAAAGCCAAACAGCCCTATTGATTTCTGATTGTTTGCTTTTTTCTGTCTATCTCTCTGACATTATCTGCTCCTGACGCGCACTCCTTTGAAGAGGAAGATATGTTTGCATTCTTTTAATTGTGAGACGGAACTGTCATCTCTGTCTTGTTATGGAGCACAGTTTAAACTTTTGAAAAAGAGACAAATGTTTGTTTGCAGTGTTTGAATAAAGTTCCTGTCTCTCTACAACCTCCTGTGTTTCTGTGCAAATCTGTGACCCAAGCATGACAATATAAAAATAACCATATAAACATATGGTTTCTACTTCGCGGATTTTCACCTTTCGCGGGGAGTTCTGGAACGCAACCCCCGCGATAGAGGAGGGATTACTGTACTGTAGTAGAAACTCCTTTGGTTAGGTAAATACAGGATACCTCGGGATAATAAGAAATAAGAGAAAAAATAAAGCCACTGCAACGGAGCTCCGCTTCAGACGTCCATCTCCCATAATGGATGAGACCAACTCAGTTATTTAATTCAAGCCATTTAAAGGCACATTACAAGATAAAATCATAAAATTGTGTCAATGTTGTAGATAAATCTTCTATGAAAATGTCTACAATCGAATTCCATTCTTTTCATAAATATTTTATTCATCAAAATTTTACTGACTAAAGTTTTATCCTTCATTAACATATACTATACCAAGTAAGTCATAACTTGCTTCGAATGATAAAGAAATACACCGATTAATACTACTTGATAGTAATCTATATATATATATAAAATTCTTTTCGTGTTTGAAACGAAAATTACTTGAGTGTTTGAAACTGAAATTACGTATGATCACAGAGGAACAGCAAAAACATCCTTAATAAACCTGATTCTTGCCGAGAGAGCGAATGGTGACATAGATCTGGCTGTAGCGTTATGGGGAATTGCTTCTACATTATTAGATGGAGGCCGTACAGCACATTCAGCATTGCAATTACCATTAAAAGAAAATTGATTATAGTCATATTTTTAGTAGCAACTGTGTATACATGAATACAATATTGAAATCATAGAATTACACTGTTTAGGTTTCTCTTGGCCCGTTGTGATAGCCAATTTATTAAAATTATCTGAGAATTATCTTCAGAAAGCCATCCCCAAATGAAGAAAATTAAATTATTTTTCTTTGCAGGAAAAGGAGACAGCTTTCAAAGTGCAGCTCTATGAGGCATGGATGTGCAAATTTAATTGATTTAATGCAGTTTACATGTTTGTAAATGACTTCAACATTACTGAGAAAATCTACAAATTTAATAAAAACAATTTTTTTCACATAGTAACATAATAAAGGCATTCCTTCCACAAAAAAAAATCAATTCCACAATTATAGTGACAGAAACTCCACATAGAGCCATAGCAAGGTTTGGGGCAGCCACCCGTATATTTGGTATCCTGGCTGCAAAGTCGTAAAAATGTTTATGCAACACTGATGTGAACAAAACAGAACTGAGGGAATAAGGAAAAGGTGGAGGCTTTTAAAGGGGAAGACAGGAAGTGAAGTCAGAGGGGTCGGGCTCACAAGGGTCTTCAGCCATAGGCTCGAGCCTGGACATGACATCTACAGGGCCTGGTGGAATCTCCCATGGATGGTCTGCAGGCTAAAGAGAAAAAGAATCAGTGCACTCTGCCACATCCCAGTCTGACTTGGAATTGCCCTTACTCAAACCCTTTAGCTGCCTCCCATGTGCACGTGTGTGACAATAGGAATAAACATTCTTCACACCCAACACAGGCACTCAAAGTTACACCGCAAAATCAGACCCGCATACAAGCATAAGTGTTCAAATCCACGGCCGTGTGTGATTTGCATGGTCTCTCTATATATATATTTTATTTCATTTGCTTCTGATCATTTTGATCATGTGTTTTGATTGCCTCACCGCTTTTGACTTCTTTTTAACAAAGTCATGTTATACTTACAACCCGCAGACTCGAAAGAATCTCCCCCTTTATCATATCCATAATTATGACTCCTTTTATTTACAGGCTTACTAGAACTAGAACTTTTAATAGAGCTAAGGAAGTATCAATGCAGACATTGTTTAATTTGTTTTATTGCCAGATATGGAGACCTACAAGTGCCCTGTGTAAGTAAGCATCTTAAATTTTTTCCACAAATAATAAAACAGGCTAATGATTAGTAAGCAATATGCCAATTTGCTAATCACATAGGAGGAGGAGGTGGAGGTTGGAAGCAATCACATAGTTTGAACAAAATAAAATCCACTTCCGATCTGTTGCCAATAAACTGGTGCATCATTAAATTATTATAGATATTAATTTCTTCACATTGTGACTGCTACAGACACAAGACTGTTCATTCATCAACCATATAAACTTCCTATTCAGAGGTTTCTAATTAGTATTTTTCGTGCGTGGTAAACAATGCAAGTGTTCAGAAAGAGTATAAAACATAGCTTTCTATAAAGTGTATTAACTTATTATAGTCAGAAAAAACACTTCAGAAATTTTCCAAAATAGCAAGTGACCTACAGCAGAAGCTGTAAACTTTCCTATTAGATGGGGTAAATAAATGAGACAAGTCATAAAGGGTTGGGGCACCTAGGAGAACCCCATATAATTGAGAGTTTCTGAATTAGCAATATACTGCAGATGCGAGTCTTAGTAGGATTGACTCCAAGATGGTAGAATAGCCATTTTTCATTTGGATGATGTGGAAAGGGTGGGTTCTGGAATCTGGAAGTAAGAAATATTATCATAGGTGGATTGTCTGTCAAATCATCCATTCTGCAGAAGGAGGAAGAGAAAAGGCAATAGGTAACAAAACCAACCCCTGGCTTGGATTGTAATTACCAGTAGATGAGCCCTGAAGTTGTTTCCCATACATACTGTATGTGAGTGACAAATGATTTACACATATACAGTGCCAGCTTAAATTAATCAATTTATCACAAATAAATGATGCGTGATGAGTAATACCTTCTGGTAATTTTTTCTAGTCAAGAGCAACACAGGTGAAATGTTGTGGACAGAGGCACCGCACCTTTATCTTGGCTGGAACTGTATAACATTAAACATACAATTACATATTAACAACACAATGGTATCAATGGTATATATACAGTGCAGAGTGAAAGCAAGGCATTGGTAAATTGGCAAGGTTGCAATCGTTGTGTCATTTCCAAAAAAAAAACAATAAATAAGCTCTACCAGTAATCCAAAGTCAGTAACAGTAGTGTGAAAGGTGCTAGAGGTGACCTTATAGCCGACATTATGTTCAATAACACTTTTACTGACCTTGGAGGTATGACTGGAAGATGATCATTACTTTGATTAGAACTGAAGAAAAATTACGGCTCTTTAATGCATGGTCATTTCTCACCCTCATCAGAATGAACTAACCCAGTTTTTTCTCCTCTCCCTTGATTTTAGCTACCAGTTTTTAAACATCCCACTTCCATTAGCTTCATTCATTCCTGCTACATATTATGCGGGTAGGTACATATAAAAATAAATTAAACTACAGTTTAATTAAAAAAACATTACATTTAAAATAGTATTAGATAGATAGATAGATACTTTACTACACAGACAAAGAATCACAGTAGCATACAATTTCATGTTTATGTCAGTTTGAATCTGCTTAGTAGATGGGACTTTAAATGTTTCCTAGGAAGTGCATTTGAAGAAATTCAGAAGCTTTGCTGTTGCCCCCACTTTCTCTGCTCTTTCTGATGATCTGATTCGTTTCTACAACTGTCTGTACTCAGGGAGCAGAAAATCCAGAGATATGATCTGACTGACCAGTGTGAGGTTGGAACTTAGCCTTGTAGACATCCATAATATTGGTACAAACTTCATTAGAAGTATTCTTACATTTTGTTGAGCACAACACATATTGAAACATTTTGGGAGTAATGATTAACTGTTTATTTAGTTCAAATCACCCATGATGACAAGTATGCCTTCTGAATTTATAGACTCTTGTATTCTACTAGGTCCAGACAGTAGTGTAACTACTTTGTTTTATTTTGTCAAATAATGAACAGATTGGCAATTACAATAAAGGCAACTAATGTCCTCTGGTAGAAAAGTTTGTTGAATGATTGCCAGTACAATTGTTGTGGCTTCAAATTTCCATCAGTATATGTTAGCGTTTTCTTACCTTACAGCAAACATGACATACCTAGGTGTATATAACATATACATTCTAGTATTAATCAAATAGTTCCAGATCACATATTTAGATACCCTACTTTTTAAACTCTGGTTGGTTTCGAAACTAAGGAGAATTGTATTACAGTATTCAAATTGTGCATCAGCAAAAGAAAAAATGAGTCTGTCAAGTTTTTCTTTGACATTTTTTATGCAGTGCCCACAGCTTGTCAACACGACAGGCTCTGTTTTCATACTGTAGGTATCTAGTTCATACTTCAAAAGAGTTGCTAATCCTTCTTCTAAATTTAAATTAAAGTAGGCTCTCGGTGACATATCTAGGCATATGCTTTAGGTGACACGTACAAGATAAATCTACTTTTCATGCAGTGTTTAGAGGAAAGAATCTGTTTTCAAGCCATAGGTATCTGAAAATAAGTCCAGTAAAAAAAACATACTTTCTTACTTCTGAAAGCTGTTAGAGATATTTAAGGTACTGTTCTTTTTTCTTACAACTCACTGAAGTTGTGGTAATTTTGTTTGCAGTTCTGAGTGTATTATAATATGTTTTATTATCACCCTTTATCAAACAATTACTGAATTACTGAGTTACAGTAGAAGAGGTTTGTGACAATTCTTGTAGCAATAGGTGTAAGGCCTAGTCCATCTTCAAGTAGGACGTCTGCAGGGTACATTTCTATATTTACATACACTCACATTAACTGTAAGAAAATTTTGTGCTTGTGGTCAACTTTAGAACACATCTTTTCACAGTAGGTAGAAAGAACAGACAACATTTACTGCCAATAAAATCCAAATCGCAATAATGTTACCATTTTAAATACATGGGGGTACAAAAATAACTCTTAAAGTTGTAAAGGAATTCTGATCTTGCAGTATTTAAGTTTCAGTTATGTCTATGTAAATATTAGGCAGCTCTGTTTTCATTTTCTTCTAATTAAATACCATTTTATCATGTGCCTAATTAGTGTAATTTCCCCTAATCTGAAGCAACAGTCAGAATAACAAAATTATATAAAAGCTGTCTTATATGCTTTGAGATGATGTACATTGTGGTCATTGGCCTAGTGCTTTCTTTTTTCTTTCAAGCATTGTTAGAGAAATAATCTGGATAACCACATGAGGGACATTTTGCAGACCTATGGCCACATTTAATTCATTCTTTCATTTATTTCTGTATTTTTTCATTTTTGATTATTTGCCCTGTATGGCAGTTACACAAGGACATGTTTACATAGCTAGAGTAACTAAGCAATATAAGAAAGGGCATTATGTATATTTACAGTGCATCCGGAAAGTATTCACAGCGCATCACTTTTTCCACATTTTGTTATGTTACAGCCTTATTCCAAAATGGATTAAATTCATTTTTTTCCTCAGAATTCTACACACAACACCCCATAATGACAACGTGAAAAAAGCTTACTTGAGGTTTTTGCAAATTTATTAAAAATAAAAAAATTGAGAAAGCACATGTACATAAGTATTCACAGCCTTTGCCATGAAGCTCAAAATTGAGCTCAGGTGCATCCTACTTCCCCTGATCATCCTTGAGATGTTTCTGCAGCTTAATTGGAGTCCACCTGTGGTAAATTCATTTGATTGGACATGATTTGGAAAGGCACACACCTGTCTATATAAGGTCCCACAGTTGACAGTTCATGTCAGAGCACAAACCAAGCATGAAGTCAAAAGAATTGTCTGTAGACCTCTGAGACAGGATTGTCTCAAGGCACAAATCTGGGGAAGGTTACAGAAAAATTTCTGCTGCATTGAAGGTCCCAATGAGCACAGTGGCCTCCATCATCCGTAAGTGGAAGAAGTTCAAAACCACCAGGACTCTTCCTAGAGCTGGCCGGCCATCTAAACTGAGCAATCGGGGGAGAAGTGCCTTAGTCAGGGAGATGACCGAGAACCCAATTATCACTCTGTCAAAGCTCCAGAGGTCCTGTGCGGAGAGAGGAGAACCTTCCAGAAGGACAACCATCTCTGCAGCAATCCACCAATCAGGCCTGTATGGTAGAGTGGCCAGACGGAAGCCACTCCTTAGTAAAAGGCACATGGCAGCCCACCTTGAGTTTGCCAAAAGGCACCTGAAGGACTCTCAGACCATGAGAAATAAAATTCTCTGGTCTGATGAGACAAAGATTGAACTCTTTGGTGTGAATGCCAGGTGTCACATTTGGAGGAAACCAGGCACCGCTCATCACCAGGCCAATACCATCCCTACAGTGAAGCATGGTGGTGGCAGCATCATGCTGTGGGGATGTTTTTTCAGCGGCAGGGACTGGGAGACTAGTCAGGATAAAGGGAAAGATGACTGCAGCAATGTACAGAGACATCCTGGATGAAAACCTGCTCCATAGCATTCTCGACCTCAGACTGGGGCGATGGTTCATGTTTCAGCAGGACAACGACCCTAAGCACACAGCCAAGATATCAAAGGAGTGGCTTCAGGACAACTCTGTGAATGTCCTTGAGTGGCCCAACCAGAGCCCAGACTTGAATCCGATTGAACATCTCTGGAGAGATCTTAAAATGGCTGTGCTTCCCATCCAACCTGATGGAGCCTGAGAGGTGCTTCAAAGAGGAATGGGCGAAACTGGCCAAGGATAGGTGTGCCAAGCTTGTGGCATCATATTCAAAAAGACTTGAGGCTGTAATTGCTGCCAAAGGTGAATCGACAAAGTATTGAGCAAAGGCTGTGAATACTTATGTACATGTGATTTCTCAGTTTTTTAATTTTTAATAAATTTGCAAAAACCTTAAGTAAACTTTTTTCACATTGTCATTATGGGGTGTTGTGTGTAGAATTCTGAGGAAAAACATGAATTTAATCCATTTTGGAATAAGGCCGTAACATAACAAAATGTGGAAAAAATGATGTGCTGTGAATACTTTCCGGATGCACTGTATGTACACAACATAAAAAACATTGTTTAAACTAGCTTTTTTTACTTACTTGTGCTAATTTTAATGTGTTTATGTTAAAGTTCACAAAAAAATAAAAAAGCTGTATATAGACTTTCTTCTAATGGCTGTTTTGTGAATTCTTAAGTTGAAATAAGAGATGTGGCATTAAGACATTCCATCCGTTATCCTATGCCATTTTATTATTGAAAACTGCAGTAACTATGTACTGTAAGTGATGTAAGAAGTGATGCTTTAACACGGAGTTTGCTAATGGTTCCATTAGATTTTAGATTATTGTAATTTATAGATAACAATAATGAGGATGTCTTTGATAGGATAGACTTTGGGCAATTGTTTGGTGTGTTTTTTGATTCGAATAGGCTGTTTTGATGGTATCCTTATGGTGATGAAGTGTATACTTTAAAGGCTTTAAAGAAAAACTTTGAACTGTATCTTTATAGCCATTATATAATAAGAACTTGCTGGCTTGTTCTTTAATGGAGGAACTTGGGAATGTTCAAATTGATACCCACAGTGTTGGGTCTGCAATGTAAAAAGAAATGTTTTATCTTAGCCACGGCCTTGAATGGAACACTGAATGGTAGAAGGTTCAAGAATATTGTTGTCCATCCATTTTCCAACCTGCTGAATCCGAACACAGGGTCACGGGGGTCTGCTGGAGCCAATCCCAGCCAACACAGGGCACAAGGCAGGAACCAATCCCGGGCAGGGTGCCAACCCACCGCAGGACACACACAAATACACCCACACACCAAGCACACACTAGGGACAATTTAGAATCGCCAATCCACCTAACCTGCACGTCTTTGGACTGTGGGAGGAAACCCACGCAAACACGGGGAGAACATGCAAACTCCACGCAGGGAGGACCCGGGAAGCGAACCCGGGTCTCCTAACTGAGAGGCAGCAGCGCTACCACTGCACCACCGTGCCACCCAGAATATTGTTGTGCCTAGCCAAAATTGTTCCAGAGACATATGGCTAAAGCACAGGAAGGGAGCTGTCCAACAGACTATGATGCCTCATTAGTCCAATGGGTACAGTAGAGAAGAGCAAGGATGGCTTACATATAGATTCATGCCAGCAGTTGCTTCTCTCTCCATTTCCATCAGCTCAGCAGCACAATGCAAGAATGAAAGAGCCATTTGATTTCTAGATACATTGGAGATTAGACACATAGCAAAAAGAGCTGCTGTTTATCCAGGTTGTACTTTTATCGTCACATTCATTTGCTGTGCTTCTGCTTTTGGCATATTAAGAATCTTAGCTTAGAAAATGTTATTCTATATTGTCTGAATTAAAGAATAAACATTCAAACGTACTTCTCAGCCTTGCATAAAACTCATTTTAATAAACCTTCTGGGGTCTAGAGATTAGAGACGGGAGGAAGTATTTTAGCTATAGATGCAGTCAGCTATAGGTCATGTTCACAGTAACCGCAAGTGGAATTGCAGCTGCACTCAGCAAGTGAAAGTTAGTAGAGCAAGAGTCAAAGGTTTTGGATACTCAGGTACTACTACTCTTCCACGGTTAAACAATAACATTTGCTGTGACATTTTAACATAGCTATGACTTATATGGCAGGTCTCATATTCTTTCATGGAAGTTCTGTGTGCAGTACGGGATAAATAAACAGTACTATATGAAGAAAGTTTATATGGTTAATGAAAGAACAGTCTTGTGTCTGTAGCAGTCACAAACTCTTCCAAAATGAATATATATTGCATTGACAGAACTTCCTATTATGGTTGCCGGGCATATCATTAACATCAGAATGATGAAGAAGTCCACTCAGTCATTTAAAATTCATTCTGTAGCCTTTGTGAAAACCTATAATGCATAATGTAAAACCTAAAATGTATAACGTACAGCTTCCACCTTCGACTCTGCAGCAGCACAAAAGTATTTCCATAGGGCTATGAAATAAAACGAATAGAGGCTGTATGCTTAAGTTCTTCATTTGGGGCCTGAAAAAAAAGAAAAACATCTGTTTATGTCAATTTAGCTGCCTCCTCAGATTACTCAAAAAAATTATTCAAATTTCCTACTGTGAGCACCATATGTATGGTTTTGCGTCATATGTAGCCCACATCTATTGTAAGTTTAAAAACTTTCTGTTACCTTTATTTTTACTTCTCCTGTGTTTTCAAACTATGCTTTGTAATTGCCATGTTTAAATCAGGACATAAGTGATGCAAGTCAGTTTATTTCCCACAGAAATTCCATTGATCTAAAACAGCCTTTACCCATGTTCTGTTTTATCAATATCTTTATGAAGCAAACAATGTGAAAATACTTCCATAGTAAACCATGAAAGAAACACAACAGTGCAGTGTTTAATTTCTTGTAACTGTCATGTTAGAGTGTATATGCTTTCTCCATGTTGTACTGGTTTTCTCTGGCTACTCCAGTTACTGTCCACATGCCATTGCTGTTTGGGTTATCCCTAACCCTAACTAGAACTTCCTTCAGAATGAAATCCTGCTTTTCACAGACGTAATTTGAATAGAGTTCACCTCTCTGCAAAAATTCACATAGAAAAGGTAGGTTTTTTATGTGTTCTTTTTATGTGAAGATACAAGGGCAAAAGTAAGCTTTAAAATGCCACAGTTATTGTGTATTTATATTTATTACAAATTATTGTCAACATTAAACAATAAGACAATGAAAATCATATACAAGGAAAAAGCTCCATATTTATAGTATATACAATTGATGTGAAGATTTGAAATGATTAATCCATTTTAGTCTAATTTGACCTATAGTTTAAACAGCCTGGTTGCTCAAATTACAAATAATCTCTTATATTGGTTTTATTTGGAATTTTAGAATTCTATTCCTTGGTAAAGTAAAAACATTGAATTTATAGTGAACAGGATAAGCAGGATAATTAAGGATTTGATTAAGCTTTGTTAGAACAGGTTATGCATACAAGTGATACACAGCTGTTCGATAAGTTGCAGCAACCACACTTACAATTTTATTAACAATTTGCAATAGTTGCAGATTTCTAAAAACATATATTTGACCATGTACATTGTAAAACAGATATTTAAGATATTCATAAAAAAGCAATTATCATTTAAATAATTAGTTTATGATTTATCTAAATATCTGTAGGATGTGACTCATTCAACTAGGTTGCCATGATGGGTTTTTCATCTGTAAAGTCTATAACTTTTATCCTGAGCTTTGAAAAGTTAACACCATCAAGTCAGTTGCACGTAAGGGAGAAGAAAGAGTAGTCTAATTGTTCACTACCTGCCATAGTACTGAACATGTGAAGTCATAAAATATGAGGTTAGAAAATCTTTCTACATTTGAACAATGATAGGCTTTAAAATTCTCTTTTTTTTTTAAAGTAAATATCCATTTTATTTATAATTGATAAATATGCCTAGAAAACAGTAATGCACTAAGTTAGTAACGTATGTTGATGATTAGCATATTGATAAAATAATAAGATCATGGTATTCAGCTATATAGTTTTCTTTCTATAAATTCAAATTTCCTCTGTATATGCTTTATGTCTATAAATAATAATTGCATTTAACAACATTCACACTTTTCATTTCAGGTTGTCATTTAGATCTGTTCAATTCCTGATTTTCATTTGCTCCACACACATATTAATGCAGTCGATAGGATAGTTGATTGCTTGTAATGCTATATGCTCTATTAACCATTTCCCTTATTTTATATTATGTTAGACCTACAAGGATGACTGACTAAAAGAGTGCACGGGTGCTGTTCAAGTGCATGACAGCCTAAACCAAATCACCTTAATCAAAGGTGACAGCAACATATTATAGTTCTAGATGAAGTTTCAGCAGGGATAATATGATTTGATTTCCACGTGATCTATGTAGATATATAGAGACAGACAGAGATTTACTTTTCATGCTTCAGCTGAAGATCAGAAAAGAGTTATGTATTGTTTCTGACACCTTCATAAAAAAATAAAAAATTTCAAAATATTAAATTACTTTTTTCACATATATGCATTGCTAAATCAAAATTGAATAAGGAAAGAAATCTGAGCAGTTAGAATAGTGTGTATTTGAGATATAGCTTCCTATTTGACTATATAAATTACATTTTTTTACTGTGTTTGATTGTTACTAAAGTAATAAGTACATGTAACAAGTTACTAAGGTGTAAAAGAGTAGATTGGACAGAATGGTACAGAGCAGTGGTCAAGCACAAGTGAGGACATGCATTAAAAGAGAAGAGTTATTCGAAGTTCCAGTGTATACATGAACCACCAAGGTAGCAAGATATCCATATGATATAAAAATTACCAGACATATACTTCTACTCTAAATTGGATGAAAAACATGTTACATATTAAAAAAGTATTTAATATTAAACGAGGATGGAAGATCAAAGAAGGAACTCAAAGTGTCAAACAAATGTCTACATGACCCTGTGCACCTCTCAAACGTTTTTGGGCAAACTTCTCAGAGATCTCACTAACAGACAGGTGGCCAACTATTCTGAATACAGCAGACATTTTGGCAGCAGAATTCTCCCAGGCCAACAGGTGACAGCAAACTATTTTCACTGGGGGAGTGTTGCTAGTTACAACAAGTTAGCAAATTTGACTCTGCCAATGGTTCATGACTCTTCAAAAAAGAATTTTGAATCAGGGATAGCAAGCCATGAATGTTTGTTTGTGAGATTTCTGAGAGGTTTGCCCAATACGTTTCTAGAGTCATTCTTGCATGCAGAAATTGTTCCTGGGAAAGTACACACTTGGTGGGGTATAAAGGCCTCTCACTGATCAAGCCTTAGTGCTACAATGTGAGCTAAGACAAAAGCTCCACTGACAGTTATGAATTACAGCTAAACAGAATGAGAAACAGAGAAAAACAAATGTGCATTGTGTTTAAGATGATATAGAAATGGTTAAAACGCAGGTTAATAACATGTAAACAGGGATATGTAGACATTTGTTTGACACTTTGAGTTCTTCCTTTGATCTTCTCTTCTCTTTTAGCATTGAACCCTTATTAAAATTTGGCTTGTTTTTCATTCTTTCTTCCAAGTTAGGGTGGAATACAGAGATCATATAGGGATAAATTATGAGATTGACTATTCTTAAAAATGTTGTTGCACTACATCTGTATTTCATTTTTGTAAACGTTCTATATTTTTTCTATATTGTAGCATATTTGTATAACAAAGTTTAATAATCTTGATTTGTTAAAAGTTACAGTGAGGGGTAATTTATTTTTAGTGTTATAACTGAATAAAATCACCCATGAGATACAATTTAACTGATTTTTATTTATTGTTTAAAAATCTGTTTTTTAAAGAAAGTCTTACATAAAATATATCAGACTTTAGCATTCTTTATATTTAACATCCATTAATTACACTCACATGAATTAAAAACATTCAAGTGAACTAGAACTTTCACCTTTTCTTCTAAAGATGACATGGACTAATTCATAGTTGTGCCTCCTCTGAATACTGAGGGGTGTTGTTTAGACTCTGTGTACATTAATCATTTTTGTTTGCATTTAATTCAAGATCAATGCAATATCCTAGTCGCTTAAAAGCAGAAGAAGATAAGAAAACACGCCATCCATCTTTTGAGTGAGCAGCAAAAGGGAAAAGAAGTCGAAAAGCAAATTAGGTCTAGGATAAAATGACACAATATAGAATAGACTAGAATCATTCATAAATCATTATTCAGCTTAAGGAACTATGTAAAAAAATGTATTATTATTATCATTACTACTACCACTGCTACTAAATAGGCTGCATCACTAAATTGGAGACATTTAGGCTTTAAGGCTCTGTGTGACACTGTATGTTATTATTACAATTATTATTGCTAATGTGTTATTTTGCAAAAGTATCCACTTTTTCCCCAAAGATGCTGCCTGCTAGGGTGCTTACATTGTGCACGCAGGTCAACTCATGAAAGCTAGTAAGGAAGAGGTTAAACACATGCATAGCAAGTAATCAAGTGAAGTTGGATAAAAGTTATAGGTATGACGAGGGGTAAATTTAATCCACCCAGTTTAGGGTCACAGGGAGCAGCACTGGGTGAAATATAAGAAACAAATGTGTTGGATAGTACACCACTCCTTTTGTAGGGCTCAGTGACACAGCCAATCAGAAAAGAGTGTGCTGCCTGCAAACAAGGAACAGAAACCTATTAGTAAAGTGTCACTTTATCAAATCCGTTATTACATTTGCTTTTATCTGTTGGTTTGGCAATCTCAGCAATAAGAACATAAATCATTTTAACAACATTATAAAAATTTGGAGTAAAATCATTGGTTCACAGCAGACCTCTATCACGGAAATGTATTGCAAACAGGTTAGAAAGAAAGCCAACTCGATTCTGTCAGACAGTAGCCATCCTCTTTGCTTTAAATTCCAGCTGTTGCCATCAGGCTACAGATTTAGTTTTCCAAAGATAAACAGCAACAGTTTTAAGAACTCTTTTATTCCTCAAGGTATAAGCATTTTAAATTCTGTTACTTGTAGGCATGCTGCTAAATGTTAAATTCTGCATTGTTTTTTATGCACTGTTGAAAGTAATTATTCTTCTTTGTATTGAGCTTGAGTGTATGTTAATGCAATAACATTGGCTGTCAAATGTGTCTTTGTTAATCTATTGGTTCTCTGTAATAATATCTTCTGTTTTTGTACTTTCCTGGTGCAAACATATTTCCCTCTGGGATAACAAAGTCTACCTAACCTAACCTAACCAAACCTTAGGTTTACTCCAGTTATTAGCTATAGATACAGTATGTTGGAATAGTGTGATCAGATGGCACAGAGGTTAGTGTTCATAACACAGATCTTTAGAGGCTTGTGTTGAGGATGGAAAAGGAGAATGGATGGTATTTATTTTATAGCACAATAAGGACTAAACACATTTTCTTAATTAAGAATAGCTGACCATCACATTTAAATTTAAAATAAGCTTTATTGGAATTTATGTTCTACTGCACGAAATGCTAGAACTGACGTCCTAAAAAATAACAAACATCCTAAAATAAGGAGCACTAAAAGCTACATAATTAAATTAATAGCATTGAATTCTGCTTTATGTTAGCATTTTCATCTGGAATTGAGTTTTAATGAAAGTTGCAATATTCTGTTTTTGTCTTTGTTCAAGGAAACAGTTTTATTTTAATCACAAGTATGGGTTTCATATCTCTGATAGAAGGAAAAGTAATGCATTGTTTGTAACACATTATTTTTAAGATAAGTAACTACAAGTATATAACATATTAGTTACTGTTTTTGTAAGTAATGTAACTAAGTTAATTTTAAAAATTAATATTTCCCAAAACTCTTCTCTTATTATTCCCTTGTGAATATTTGTTTTATGTGTCCATATAAATAAACTGGTGTGCTTTAGCCACTGTCAGAAAATCAGTGATGTCTTATTTTAAAGACAGAATAGTGAACAGAACCAATCAAAATGCTTATCTAATTTGCATTGTCATGTGGCTCAAAATAAAAAAAAATTAGAAACTTACTTTGAGTTTTTGACTGAGTAGTGTTTCACCGTTTATTTGTTTTTTTTAACATAAAAATATTTAATAAACTAACTGGGATAATTTAATATGCATATGCAAGTGATTTTTAAAACTGTTTTGTATTAGAAATAAATCAGTGAGTATTTTCTGCTTTATAAAGAGATACTGATATGCTTGAAGGAATTACGTAATATACTGATTAATATTCAGTTAATTTTGATTTAAAATTTTTATTATGCAGTTAATTCCCATTACATTTTTTAAATGGAACAGCAGCCATAATAAATATTATTTTTGAACTTGTACAATTCAAAGTACAACTTGCATTAATATTGCGTGGATATTCTTCAACTCATCCATTAATTTATTTACTCGGTCCACTTATTCTGTGGTGGGTTGGCACCCCGCCTGGGGTTTGTTTCCTGCCTTGCGCCCTGTGTTGGCTGTTATTGGCTCCAGCATAACCCCGTGACCCTGTAGTTAGGATATAGTGGGTTGGATAATGGATGGATGGATGGTCCACTTTTTTTGGTCTCATTGAGCATTAGGTAGGATTTAGGAAGTTAATCTCAGATCATGATTATGCAAATACTCAGCCTGGACCAGTTTAGGCCTGCAAATCAATCTAGTCAACACATTTATAGGAAATGGGAAGACATTGAGGTTCTCATTACACCTCTTTGCTGTCCTAACAATTACAGTACAAATGTGCACTGTACATAATAATACATGGCTTCAAGTTATTTTTACAAGTTATATATACATCACATTCTGCCTGCAATCAGAAAGGCATTTACAAAAGTAGATTTTAAAAAGCACTGGTGCTCTACTGCCTAAGTGGGCCTGACTAGATGAGATGTTGAACCTCTGGCCAACAAGTGTGGTGGCATGCCACCACTGATCTCCACCAAACCTTTGATCCAATGTCAGTTGACTACATCTCCTTTTAGCAGCCACTTGTATTACTGCACTCCTGAGTGGTAGTCAGGAGGTGTTGTGACTTCTGGCATTTTCTCCCTGGTCTTGGTTTTTCATTTAGGCCATACACTCCTAGCTGTCCTTATTTTTCTACTCTGTCATATGCAAAACTTATCCTGCAAATATAAGCTTGACTTTCTGGCTGTCTTATTGGTCTGCTGTGGGACAACCCTTTCTTGTGTTATATGATTGTGGTCTCGTATTAGACATCTTATTTCTAGTCCAGCATTATGCTAAAAAACACATCTAATTGACAGAGTGTGTAATTCAATGGAGTGTTGTACTTTCTAGGGATAGTTCTTGCTCTGTGCCCAATGCTGTCATTAAAAGTGTGTGTGAATTAAAGCCATTTGCTTTATAGAAGTCAAACCTGGCTGCTTACATACAGGAATACATTATAATTGCTTGTTTAGCACACACACATACATATATACTGTGTGTGTAAATATCATAATTAATGGTCTATTCCTTTCATTTCCTTCTATGATAAGCAGAACATGTACAGTTTTGGCAGGTCACTTGGAAGAACATGTTGTAACTGGCTCATTTAGTTTATGGATATAATATGTGCTAAACAATTAAGGAAATATAAGAAAGGTAGAAAATTCCTTCCAGAATAATACATATTTGTGCACCTTTGTCATATCAATACCATATTTCTTCTTTCAGTTATTTTCTAAACCCACTCATTCAATTACAGGGTTGCAGGTGGTTGGAGACCATCCCGGCAGTTCTAAATACATGGCACTAATTCACACACCCACACTTACTTGTATAGGGCCAATTTTGAGTCAATGATTACCGTTGGCTGGATGTGGGAGAAAAAGTAGAGCACCCAGATAAAAATCTTTACTTTGCGGATGAGAATGTGCAAAATCCATTCAGACAGTGACCAAGGTGGGATTGTAAAGGCTGTCTCCTGATACTTCAGGGCATTAGAGCTACGTGCTGTGTCACTACAGGGTTAAACAATCACTTGCTGATAACACAATTTTTTAACAATTCAGGTTTTGTTCCCCTCTAATGGCACAAATCAATATTGGTTTTTTTCGGGAAGAGAAGAGAGGAATTTTTATTGCTGCATCTCACTATGATAATCTGCAGATTGAGCACAGCCACAAGACATTTATGATACAATCTATATATGATTCAAAACAAAATATCTTTATAAACAGCTTGTTCAGCATTACAGTACAAGGCATAGAGTTACTTCTAAGCACTTTGTGGCCTTTAAGGGCCATGGGTTCATGTATAAAATCTTCTTTAGACTCCATACTAAAATTTTGCTTAGGCTTAAAAGGCAAAAATACAATACACACACAAAAAATAGGATTTATAAAACTGTACACACTTCACTTGCCCCACCACGTTCCTTCATAAATCTTAAATTAACTTAAAACTGTGCACAAGCTTTTAGTGACTCCCCATCGCCTCCCATCATTAAACATTTATGGATAAAAATGTTGAATTTTTTGAATATTTTTGATCTAATCACCATACAAATTTGCCCCTGTTCCTGAACCGTGTCTTTACAACAAACAAGGGAGAACAGAGGAAATGAAAGTTCAGTGAATGTGCTGACAAGGGTGGGCATCAGGTCTTAATTTTATGTTAATGTAAATATGTTTATAATCAATGTATTAGGCACTCAATTGTTGCAGTGGACTTAAACCCTGTCGAGGGTGGTTCCTGTCTGCACCCATTGCTTGATACCCCCTTTCCTGGATAAGTGGGTTTCAGGGATGGCTGAATCAACAAATACTATAATCCATCCTGCCCAAGGCAACTCTGTCTTGCACAGCGCCTGTCCATAAAACAGACTCTTCAATTTCAATTACAGATTAGTCCTCAGCATGAGCGATTAAAACAGAGCCTGGCACTTATGACTGCCTGTACAAACAGCAGCATGATGATCTTAGCAAATCTTTATCACACGTCATAACCATACCACTGGACAAAAGGTTTAAAAGACAAAAATGTGATATCTTGCTCTTTAATAAAGGCAATCAAGAAAGAAAATGCTCCAGCTTTCAAATCAGTTAACTAAGTCACATCCGAATGTTATGCTATGGGTATATACATTTACTAACTTGTTAAAAATAAGAAAGTGCTTATTTTGCCACAAATACTTAGATAAACAAACTTAAAAAACATTTTTATGTAATGTAGCCTCTTTAGCGTTACATTTACCCCCAGAAAAGAGAGACAAAAACATTGAATTTTTGCAACAACAAAGGATGTTATTATGTGTAACAGAAACAAGTAAAAACCAAATTATCGAGATAATCACCGTAGGAAAGGTATACATATCTTGTGTTCACTGCTGTATTGATGAATATTTAGTATATGTACACCGTAGGATATGTTTTTAGATAGCTACCAATGCACATAGGCAGATTTCAAATGATTTTTTGTAATATGTTTTCTGTTGCTTCCAGATGACAGGATAGAATGTCAGTGCCTGATCGTATTCTCTATACTTGCCAACTCACTTGGTCCATGCCCCAGTGTGAAGTATTGAGTTCCAGCTGTATAATGTAATACTGAATCGTGCTCATTTGGATGCGATGTACTGTATCCATGACAGTCCTCCTTTGTAACCCATGAGATCTTTGACAATATATATGTCACAATCTTGAACATACACCTTCTACATATTTTCAGTGATTGGCTGATACACATCCTACAGTTTGTACAGTTTCAGTGTTGGGTGATTGACTTCATCATATTCATCCTTATTATTGAAATGCAGTTATGTTATAACTAGCTGTAAAAAGCCCGGGGTCCTAGAAACTATCGAAATCGTGAGAAAATAAAATTGAAATGTAGAGATGTCAGGTAATTGAAAGGAACTACTCTGGGCATCTCTTTCCTGGGAGGATTCGTTTTGCCGGTGTGCTCACATCGCATTAGCGGTGGGAGGAAAAGTAAAAGGGATACCGTTTTGCCAATGTTAGCAGCTAAGGGACTTTGTCTTTCTTATGCGGTTTCATGTTGCTGTCGTGCTGGCCTTGCTTGTGTTATCAGTGGCTAAGCAAGTTTTCTGTTTCCTCGTAGGTGGAGCCCTTACCCCAACTCCACCTCTCACTTCCGGGCCGGACACACAGACACAGACACTTCCATACATAGACATTTTTATTTAAATGAGTGAAAAATGGCACTCACTCATAATTTTCTCTAAACAACCAGTCTGTAAACCAGTAACATCTCTAAACTGATTTGTCCACTATGCTCTGCAGTACCAGGAGACTGAAAAACGCCCACATGATGTCTGCAGTGACAAGCTGCTAGCAACTGTGACAAGCAAATGGTTTACTGTGACTTTTCAAACACTACTTAGTATAGTGGTTTGTTTCTCCACCAGACTATCATCAACAGATCGTAAATATTCCAGGTAATCATGATCAACAGAAATCTCTAGACCAAGGTTACCCATAAATAGGTTACAAGAAGGTGCAGGACTTCCAGAAGTAGTATGAAGCTGACATCACATATAAACATCACTGAAAGCTGGCACGTCAGAATCTACTGAACAAGTGTCCCTTACACCGTCCATGTCAACATCTGATGAGCAAATCACATCGTCATCACTACTGCTCGATTTGAGCAATGGCTCAGTTTCAGGTTGTTTTATAATTTGCTTTATTGTTTTTCATTGCCGTTGTGCTTTGGTTTTTAGGCCCCACCCCAAATATGAATACTGATGAGCTATAAGAAAGTGACAGAATGCCTAGAAATATTCATGATTTTTTGCTGCATAATATCATTTCATCTACTAACTTTAACATTAAGCATTGCCCCAAATAGGACTCTAGGACTCTGGTTTAACTATATTTACATAGAATTCTGAACTCAAGTCATGCTTGGAGTTAACACCAAGACGTTTAAATATAATTTATGGTATTTTTGTACTTTTTTCATAATATCAAAGTTTTAAATGTGTTAATGTGGGATTTACATTCAGATTGTAAATTTATTTCATGAACAATTTACCATGTTTGACATGGAATTTGATGTGCTGTAAATATGTGTCAGTACAGTTGAGATTACAAAAAATGCAATTAAATTTTATAGCTCATCTTGCCCCACCCCTACCAAATGTCAAACTTTGCCCATATTTGTGATGATGCTTTTATTGCAATATGTGTGCAGTCAATTGCACAGATTACATTAGGAAAATCAGCAATCACTGCAAATCACCTTTTGATCTTGTCCTGTTCACCCTGCGTATAAGGAAATTGAATGCATCTGGGTTGAATCAGATACATTATACCATCCCATACAAATGACATGACATAGAATGGTTGCGAGATTCCTGGCTGGTCAGCCAGTTCATGCTGAAAATTGCCTGTAGCCAAACACCCTAAAGTTGTTAAAACCTGTTACAGAAAAGGGATTTCATGATCTTTGAGTGGTCTTTGTAACGTAGGCTCCAAACGTAGTACACAACTCATCTTCATAAGCCAAAATGCATCGTGATGCCTTCTTGCATAGCCTTCCGTTGACAATATCCTCCAAAAGAGCTAATAATGCCATTGCCAGTTATGCCATACAACACACAGCACAGACTTTTTTAGACAAAATAGAAAGGCTTCATTGAGAAGGTATGTTGATTAACTGTGATATAATTGGTTCAAGTAATTGGAATGTGACTGACCATGGGCGATGAAAAGAGATTTTCTGTTCACTTCATTGTCATGCTGGAGTCACTAAAATGCCAATAACAATAACAAAAAAGCCTGCACAGGACTTACAGATTGTCACAATTTGTAATGTTTGCTGTAACGTTAAGCCAAGTTTCACACCAGGTTTTTTGCTTTATAAATCCTGTTTTTTGTTAATAAGAAATGGATTATGCACATTAAATCTGTAAACCTATCTTATACATGAGGCTCCTGGTCTCTCAGCCAACCTGTGCACTTACCATTTTCTTAACAATCTAGCAGCCTAGTTGGAAAGTGTTGTCTTCAAAGTAAGCCCTCCCAGTGTTTACTTTTCAATAGACAATTTGATCTCAGTTTTCCTTGCACTGTGGCCTGTCAGGTTCTAAAACCTCTTCCCAGTCCTGTTTTGCCACTTTTTTGGTGTAACTAGAGTCAGTAAACCCTGCAGACTTGTCGAGTGGACAAGCATCCAGCCTAGTAAGCTGTAGCATCCGAGAGACTTGATCAAAGTGCTCTCTTAGTGCTGCATACATACCTGCTGCTCACTGGGCAGCTCCACAGCCAACTTCTCCAGGTCTATGGCCACCTGAGGAGCATGTCCCTCACAGGTCCGGACCCTAGGACTAATGTTAGGATCTGTGAAGTTTGAGAGCTGAGGATGTTCAAGCATTGAAGACTGAGTCTTCACAACTGCTGATGCTTTAGTTAGAAACATTGGAATAGGAAACAGTTTCATCTTTTTCTTTGCTTGATCAAACAAATATTGCAGTGGCTACAGGCATGTTATTATCCCTTGGGAGGCTACAGCAGTGTGTATCTGCGCATTACTTTATTGAAATGGATTCAGAGTAGTGCTCAATGAGTGGCAAATTTAGGAACTTTCTGAATTCTTTTTTTTTAACATTTTCAAACAGCTGTTGGTTGAATCTGCAGATGCAGAACCCATGGATATGAAGGGCCAACTGCATTACAGATGAAATTGAACCTAGGGAGACTTTTCATTCTGCTCTGGCATACAAGCTAGTCTCTTATCAAGTCTCACAAGTCTTCTGTATAAGTGCCATTTGCACATCTGTGATGTCCTTGAAACATCGTAATACAACATTGTATTACACATATGGAGTGCATAATGGCAGAAAAAGCAAGTAATCATAGCTGTTGGTAGTTCGAAAGCATATAGCAGGAATCTCACAAATGCAGGTCCAGTCTGTTGTAGGATGGGGATATAAATTAATTAAGTATGTAATAATAGTTTTAAGAATGTGCTGCAAGCTGTATATAAAAATCATGTTTTAAGGGAAATAAATAAGGGCAAATTAACTTAAAACATAAGAACATAAGAAATTTGACAAATAAGGGGAGACCATTAAGTCCATCAAGCCCGTTTGATTAGCTAATAGGTAAGCTGTCCTAATATCTCATACAGATTCTCCTTAAAGGTTTTCAAAGTTTTAGCTTCAGCTACATGTCCCGATCGTTTGTTCCAGTGTCCCAAAACTCTTTGTTTAAATAAGTGATTCCTGGCTTCAGTTGTAAATGCATTTTCCGTTTATTTCAATTGATGTCCTTGAGTATGCTTAAAGATGTTTGCTGGATTTACTTTATTAATGTTTTTAAGGATTTAAAATACCCGGATTAGGTCCCCACATACACTCTGCTAAAGAATGAACAGGTTTAATTATTCAAGTCTGTCAGAGTAGGACATGTCCTTAAGTCCTGGGATGCAATTGGTTGCTCTCCTCTGCAGATCTTTCTTGTGTTATGGTTATTGGAACTGCACACAGTACTGCAGATGCGGTCTTACTAGTGCATTATATAGTTTGAGCATAAAGTCCCTTGACTTAAATTCAACAGTTTTTTCAACAGTTTTTATGATATAACCTAATATTTTATTTACCTTTTTGATTGCTTCTATGCATTGTTTAGTCCATGAAAATGTTCTGTCAACATATACCCCTATATCCTTTTTCAGAGGCTGCTTCCTATATGACAGTGTTTCCCCTCTTGTATTTATAATTGATGTTCCTTTGCCCATGTGTAGCACTTTGCACTTTTCTACATTAAACTGTATTTTCCAGGTGTTCACCCAGTTCTGAGGTTTGTCCAGGGCTTTTTGAATTCTTTTTGTTTCCTCATCAGTGTCTGACATCCCTCCAATTTTAGTGTTATCTGCAAATTTAACAAATTTACTAACTATACCATAATCAATGTCTTTGATTACATCATTAATATAAATCAGAAACAGTAATGGTCCAAGGACAGACCCCTGAGGGACTCCACTATTGACCATGCTCCATGTGGCACATCCTCCTCTTATCTGTACTCTTTGCTTCCTGCTGGTAAACAAACGAGAGATCCAGTTTTGTAGCTTACCTCTGATGTATACAGTTTCTATAGCTTATATTGAAGACACCAAATATATTTAACAGCATAATGAGAATTAAGTAATAAATGGAAATTCTTATGATTGATGGGAATAGCAGGTAAATATAGGCAACAGTTTAACATAGGGTCAGATCTTGAAAATGTTTGAGAACATTTTTGTTCTGTTTTTAACAGGTCTTCACTTATGTATTTCTTTAAGTATTGGTATTTTCATATTTTTTTCTGGTGTTATAGGCATTATGCTCGAATATCATAATTTTGCCAAGAACACAATGACATAGAATCTGTTTGTGCACTGTTTAATGTGTATTTTAAACATTTCCTTATAAGGTTTTCCATATTTGTTTAGCTGTTAATCAGAATCAAATGTAACGCACGTGAACGCACCTGCTGCCCCACCCCAACTCCTCCCAGAATTTTGCATATTTTTATATGCAAATCAATATAAATATCACCTTCCATTCAGTGTTTGGTTAAAAGACAATGGCAAAAGCACATGAAAAAAAGAGTTTCAGAGAATGCAAAGTGGAGGTAAAGAAGAACTGACTATTATGACTTAAGCAGTGGTATAAGAAAAAAAGAGTGGCAAAGACAAGTTCAGAAAATTCAAGTTCAGAAAGTCCCACAATGCCCGAAAGAAAAAAGAAATGGTCAGATATCATAGTTGACGTGTAAATGCGAGTCGCAGCCCACCAATTGTTTATTCTGTTTCAGACAGTATTATAAAAGCTTACCAGTGTACAACGGTCAGGTGGTGACTGTGCTGTTGTGCCAAGCATGTCTTTGGGCGCTGGCTGCACACACACCTCTGCCTTCGTAAACTGCTAGTTGACCATCTGGCTGTGTGCAGATGGACGCTGTTCTGAGTCACAAAATGTAATATTGGATGCTGTAAAAGATGTGGCCAATGAACTATGGAATATAAGGTCTGTACTATGTGATGTTGACCACAAATTAAATTAATTGATTAAAAAATAAATACTGCATCTGATTAGATGTTTTTACATTCTGCTAATTACATTCAAATGAAGTTGTAATGCTGTCCGATTTGAATAATCATTTGGTGTGTCAGGGTCAGGTTCATTATACCTTAAGGTACGGGCAATAGACAATTGTGTGCCACATTATATATGCAGCACGCTACATGCTGGCACATATGTTCTGTACACTATAGAGCAGCACATTAATAGAGTGAAAATGCTTTTTATTTACATAAGCAAATACATTCGCCTCTATAATGTAGCATTAGTGCCAAGCGCCACAACGGATCGATTCTCTGCTCTTTATCCTTAAAAGGACTGCTTGCCTATTGCCGCACTAATTGGAAAAAGCACTTGCAGCTGTGCAAGGCTGTCATTTTTATAGGTACTCTTACTATATGTGATGTAATGCCAGTGCATTCTTTTGGTGATTCATCCCTGGCTGATGTAATTTGTCCAGTGACGTTGCAATAGCAGTGTGCGTGCAGTTGATCACTCTGATTACATTTGAAAAACTGGATGTTGCTGCGAATTGCTATTTGATGTTTGATGTTTTGATGCAATTTTTTTGTGTGTATGCACCATTTATACATGAGGCCACAGCTCTTCTGATACTTTATGTAAACCCAAACTCAATCTGACTTTCAGTGGTTTCATTATTTTCTTTTTAGCTGGCTTCTTTTGTTGATGTTTCTATACATTTTCAATAACATAGTGATTTGAGCTCAGGATCTATGCTGTATAAGCAGGCACTCACTCATAGCAAGTAGAAACGGATGAGCAAAGTAACTAAGGTGCGAGCTTGAATTTAAAGGCTTTGTAAAAACTTCCCTCTCAGATTAGAGTTAGGACTTGTTAGAGATTTTAATACCACATGTAGTTTACTTTGTTCAGTCCCCCTGTTGCTGTATATGAATCCTTAGACAATTCAGGACTGTGTTTTTTATGTACTACTTATTTTATACTTTTCCAGTTTTTGTGACAGCTGGATTGTGATTGTATTGCTGCACATATGGAAATTTTCAAGATTTGAAGGAAATTGCTTTGTAGAAAAGTTAAGCATGCCTTTACTGTCTACTTTAAACAGCAGTGGTTTGCTTGAAAAGTGAAATCATGAGATGGGAAGAAGATGTATAAGCTGTCCAAGGTCAAAACTAGGAGATCAAAAATCGAGAAAAATGAGCTCAGAATGTACAACCAAAAACTGTAGAAAGGAGGCATAGGAAAAGAGCTGAAAACAATAATATTCATGTAAACTAAGACAAAATGTAAATCAAAGGACAAGATCAAAAAGAAAATTTTTATAATAAGAAATCAGTTATAATGCACAGATAATAATACAAGGTTCTTTTTGTTTGTATCCACACATTTGGATGACCAAGAAGTGCACAACGTTCACTTTAATATCATCAAGATAATGATGTAATACATTACACACTTCTTGACTAACAGTGACATAGTAACCATCAAAACAAATGGCTCAAAAAAGCAGCGTCCAATACTAAAACTACTGTACATGGCATTGCAGCAGAACAGTAATTATTTTCTGACAAAGTTGAAAACTCATTGGTTAAAATACAAATTTGACCACTAGATTCTTTGGTCTCCAAAACCACCCAAATGGTCTTTTGAATATTTTTTGAAGCCGAAGACTAGTTTCAAAAAATGAAAGAACAAGCCACAAGATCATGGCACTGTTGACACTGGTGTTAGGAAGTATTATGTTGTCAGAGGGGGACATTTTTTGTACACTGGGTGGTTCCATTAGGTACCCATTGTTGGGACTGGGGGTGAGAAGTTAAAAGGCAAATTTCCTGGGTAATCCTGTTACTGATTGTTGTCATGGCTGTCTGCAGGATGTAGGTATTTCCTGTCTTGCAAAGGAGTCACCACTTTGAAGTTTTTGGCTGGTCGAGTATACAAACAATACAAAGTTGTGATAACAGAACTGCTTCTTCTTTAGAGGATGTTTGTATTTACCTGACTTGGAAATTAAAATGTCTGACAATATTAGTTTCTAATCAGCAGATCTGTATTCATTAATGGTTGGTATCAATACATTTTGTTAACTTGTGTTTTCATTAATTGTTAAACCCAGGAAATTTAGATGTGCCATTGTTTAAACCAATTGTCCAGGACTGACAACGGCAGGGACTAAAGGAGATTTAAACTCCTGGGCAGGAGAAGGCAGACTGGGGACGGCCCACTGAGAACGCTTCCAAGACACTCGGACAGAGCACAGGGGCTCGTAGGCAGTCGAGGGTACCTGGCTGACACGACGTGAGGCACAAGGACGGCAACGCTTACTTCCAGGGAGGAAGAGACAGCTCCACAAGAAGCCAGTTGTGGGTCCAGCGAGAGAGGGAAACTGCATGAAAGGACCGAGCAAAGCTGGCGGACGAGAAGTGAGGCGTGCCTAGGTTACAGCAACACAAGGAGTCCAGAGTGAAAAAAGAACGATGAGGAGACGCTGACAGAGATTCAGAATTGACAAAACTTCTGTTGGGAAACAAGTGTCGAGTGTACAGGGTGCATTGGTGGACGGTTGGGCAATTAATGGTTGGGGTAACAGTGCACAAACTGGACTCTGCACCACTAAAGGTTGTATCCTAAAATTCTTATTTTTAATGGACTTTTAGAATGTGGACTGTGTGTTTTCCTTTTAAAAAAAGAAATTTGTTCCTGATATTTTTAGATTTTGTTATGTTCGTTTATCTTTTTAATGTACTTTTTATTGTCTTCTGTAATAGACATTAGTGTTGCTTTTCCTGAAATTACTGTTGTGTCTTTCATTGTGTGTTTACTCACCGCCCAATTTAAACAAACCTGTTTGCTATTATCGGTAAATTTCAAGAGTTCCCAGTCTCTTAATAAAACTGGGTGGCATAGTCGGATATTTTAATGGTGTTTAAGTTAGATTTTCTGTAAGTGTGACCAGACACCTGTCACAATGTGACCCTGTTAGTTGTCATTAAAAAAAAAGTAATTTAAAAAGTAAGAACAAAAAAATCTTTTAATTAGGTGTTGATAAAATATTCATTATTTGCATGGACTGTATGTAATCTGTTGGAAGGTAACCAGTTTGAGAACCTAATGATGTCATGTCTGCTGTTTGCTGCTGTTGTTGTCTTTATGGTCTTTTCATCCTGTGTTCTACAGTTCACATTGCAAACATCCACAGCTGAGTGTGTTGTGCTTGGGTTAAGAATTGGCACCTCAAATCTGAGATCACGGGATTCTCCAAAATTAGGGTGGTTTGTTTCCTGCTTGTACATATGTGTTCACTTAAACAGTATAATTTTATAAATACTGCACTGGAATGTAGGAGTAAAGCTAGAGACAATGTTCTTGATTTATAGGTCAATTCTAATTTCTCATTCTTACCAATAGTTATGAACTCTGGGTAGTGATTGAAAGAATGCGATTATGAATGCAAGTGGCTTGAAGTATAAGGAATGCTGCAGTTGACCTTAGTGTAGAAGTGCTACTTCTCTGGATCAAGAGGAGCCAGCTGATGTGGTTTGTACATATATCTTCAAATGTCCTCTTGGTGCATTCCACAGTGGGTATACAAGTACCAGCCAACTATAAGAAGGCCAAGGATATGCTGGAAGGACTGGCACCCTTCACTGTTCTAGGATTACTAGGGTATTTCTCTGAAAAGACTAGAGGACGTTACTCGAAGTAGGGGAACCTGGCAAATCAAGCTTAGCTTGGAATGCTGCTTTCACAATCCTTACCAATATAAAAGCTGAAGAAAAGTGATCATGAATAAGGATTACCTACTCTGAGTATTATTTTTTAATTCATAAAGTATATCAGGGCCAGAGCATTCAGAAATTTTTATTTTCACTTTATGCCTATATTTCCTCATTTATGCCATTAAAAAAAAAAAAGCAATTATGTGACTGTAAAAAAAGTTATTTTTTTAAATACTGTTTGGAATTTTAAAAAATAAAAATATGATTTAAGAATGAGGCAATTATTTATTTATACCAAATAAAAACTATAAATTCAGAAATGTAAATGGTCAAATCGCCCTGCAGTGCACCTTCTAAAGGTCTATGGCCAGATGGGGTGAAGTAAAACTATTCAAGCAAAAGCCTTCATTGCAAACAGAAATGTAATCTAAATGAGCAATATTATTAGACTTTTTCCTACCGCAGGAGTAGATATTGATTTTAAAAGTCTAAAAAGCTTCACTGTGGATGAGCTGATTTTTATAATCAATTCTCCTTGGAAGTGACTTGATTATTTCAAGCACTTCAAATCTTAAATAAGAGGTTTCATGGTCACATTGAATGAATCTGTGTGTTTTAAATATTCCATGTGTTTCTTTCAATATATTTTGTTTTATGTAATGTGTTGTCAATGATCAGAAGAGGTTACAGACAAAATAACATGTATATGAGAACTTTGTATCAAATTCAGACATGTGTGAAATTATAACTTTTCCTAATGTAATATCTTGTGCACATTGCTGTAGTAGGTAGAACAAAAACATTGGCCATATCCAGTTTTCTGAGCCTTAACTATAGTAGATTAACGGGCTGCAGTGTTAGTGTAAAGAGCACTGAACCACATTATCAATAAAATTTTTCACTAAGCATTGATGGTTCTCTGGAAAGTATACTGGGGCTAAAGATGTGCCAATATCTAATGATCTCAAAGTAGTTGCCTTATTTCAAATATGTGTGACTAACTATTAACTTCTTTTTCTCTTAGTGTAAGAAACTCACATTCAAAGTCACATATGTCTGTATCAGATTCACCACCTGTGAAAATGGGCCTAAACCCTATATATAAAGTTATGATTCAGTGTTTTTTTTTTTTTTTTTTTTTGCTGTTCACACTTCTCGAAACAGACTGAAAAAGTGAAAAAAAAAAATTGGAATTGCAATGTAAACCTAGCCTATGCATATCCAGTTCCTGCTTTAGAGATAGTTGAAGCTTTCTGAACCATGTGAAATTTTAACCAGAAGGGGATTGATAACTTCATTAAAAGCTACATATGTACACTTAATTTGGGGAAAGTATTTAGGCTAACTATAGTCAAGAAACAGGAACTTTCTTTGGCATTTTTGTGCTTAAGAAGCAATGATGTGGAAGAAAAAACTCAAAACTCATGAACAAATGGCTTTGCCTCTTTCACCTGGGCATAGATACTTTAAAGTGAGATTTAAACTAAGTGCTGCTTAATGTATGTTGGACAAAAAGCACAGTAAGCAGTTTATCTAGCTAAGCTGATTTAGCAGTCTGTGCAGTGCTAGTACATGTAGTCAAGTTACATTTACCCAGCCTCCCTTTCAAACTCCGCTGTTTATTGACTGATGGGCTAGCTTTGCTCGTCTGAAGTGAAGAGTTAATAGATGGATTATATTGTTTTGAAGAAGGAAAAAAGGAATGGCATTGCTGGGATGCACTTAATCACTTACAAATCCATCTTGTGCTGTTGAGTCCCTCAGTGCATATCTCATCTAATTTGTATGTTTCTTTCTCCCCTTCTGCTGGAAATGTGAAGAATGTTAAATTATACATTATTACATGTGTTCAATTCTCAGACAGATCACTGTCTTTATGAGGTCAATATATTCTCTCTGCTTTTCCCTGATATTCTCCAGTTACTAAAATGACCCAGAATGAATGAGAATAGATCTTTTTCTCAGTTTTCTGATCATTAATCTATGTTAAGAGGAGTTAATGATGAAGTTTAATGCTTTAGATATATTGAGATATGATAAAAACACTTGCAGTGTATTGTTAAGCAAATGATTTCCTAGAGCAAGCATTATATGAAATGGAAAACGATACTTGTCATCACTATTGCCTCGTGAATTCAACGTTGTGGGTTCAAATCTAAATGCCATTGGTGTCCTTGTGGAGTTGCATGTTCTCCCTATGTGTGTAGATTTTCCCAAAATTCAAAAGATCTGTGTATGAGTTTAATTAATGAAAGTCTGGCTTAGTAGTAAGTAGTATAGGTGTCCTTAGTATAAAGTCATCTTCTTAAAGACAACAATTATGGGAAGCATCACATTTATCATTTATCACATTTACTAGTAAGTAGTTAGTAAATATTAGTAAAAGTCAGTAAGGCTACTTCTATGTCGGCCTTGCTTTCATTTTCATAGACGTTGGTATTATCTTCTACAAAACGTGCTACTGGTAATTATTCAGTTTCATTGTGTATATATAAAGTTCTGGATGGCCCAGCCCACGATAAACCATGGACTGTTATTCTAGTATTTAAATATAATGTTTATGCAGTATTCACAACAGAGATTCATTGCACCACAGTAATGTTCTAAAATCAGATATTTACTAATGCAAATTCCACTAAATTTTTCAAGTTTAATGATCTTTGTTGAATGTGATTTGTGTTCTCAATTAAGGATAATTGAAATCTGTTTTGTTTTGGACACTGATGCAGGGTTTCACTAGTTTTTTGTTTATTTTTCTTGTGGCATCTTCCTCAAGTCAAGTCTCAAGTTTTGGCTTCTTCTGATTCATTTGCATGTCCTAATTACAGTTCACTTCTTTATGTTCACCACACTTCTTCCTAAGTTTCATTTGTTTTCCTTGTATGCTTTTCTAATGCTTCTCTTTCTAATATTGCCTATATATATATATCTATACTAATAAAAGGCAAAGCCCTCACTGACTGAC